>NC_061114.1:162385926-162685926 GCF_002878395.1 Capsicum annuum | reverse complement strand
CATGGGAAACTTGGAAGAAGTTAGCATTTGTGTTAAGATGGACCTTGGTGAAGTTTGAGTAGACAAGGGAGCTGAGTTGTGTCATGATAGTAAATCAGGAACTTCTTGGAAGGCAACCTAAGGTATTTTGTTGTTTTTATTTGTATTGTATGGTTAACATTGGATCTTCACATCTATGGTGCCACAGGTCTTTTCCTAACTCTCACATTTTAGTTTGATTCATTGGGGACAATGCATGACTTTCAGTTGGGAATGGGGTTGCTTGTGGGTCTTGAGGTCCTCTTGGGGATTTTGTTGTCGTGCCACTTTTCCTCATAGTCTTGTTCCTGGTAAAGCCATCATATTTAGGTGTATTGTGTTTTGTTTTGTATTGTTTAGTATAATTTGGAGATTTTTAAGCATTTAGGACAGTAGTCATGGTTTGATGGATTCTTAATACCCCTCCACAAAAAAAAAATTGGAACTGTGTTGATATAGATGTGCGAACTTTGTGGATCTTTTTATGGAACTAGTATTAGGGACATAATAACTATTTGCTGAAAATTACATGAACTGGATAGGTAGTAGTTGGTAATATTGACTCTGTTCTATGTGGGTGTGAGATACTACCTAGTTCCCTTTGTATGTTAAATTCAAAACTTGTCGGGTTAGTCTTGCCTAGGTTGAAGGATAGTCGGTTAGAAAAGGATCATAGTCCATTTTTTAGTTTAGTCCACTTTTGCCTTAATGACCTTCCATGAGCTATTTGTATCCCTTGATCCCTATTTTGAGCCTTAAAGCCTATTTTTTATTGTTTTCACCATTCACCTTCCTATTTAGAGTACAACTAACTTGTTTTAGCCCTGTTCCTCAGATGGTATGCACCTCAACCCAGGAAAATTCCTAAGTTGAGGGTGGCTATCATAGGGGTGCGTATTGTAAAATGGTTATGAAGAAGTGGTAAAATAAGAGAAAAAGTTAGTAAGGTTGAGTGTAGTAGAAAAAAAATAAAAAAAAAATTGTGAAAAATCAAAAAAAGAAAGAATAAAAGACTCCACTTAACCTGAATGTGCAATAAAAAATAAAAAGGGACAAACAAGGTGGAATAATAAGAAAATTGGCTAGTAAGTAGGACCCTAAAGTTAGCATAGTTCCAAGGAGGTTTAGTCACTATAAATGTCCATATGTACCATACCATCCCCCAAGCCTACATTACAAGCTGAGAAAAGTCCTATAGTGATCCTAACTTGACTATCTGAATGCTAAGGTAATGAAAATAAGGGCAAGCCTATGGTATTTGACATGCATTGATTGGAACTTCTTTGTTGAGCATAAGTGTCTCTTGACCATCCCTGCATTGACATGCATTATTTTATATGAACGAGTAGGACATCCTTATTGTGAGGTCACTTGAGCCTTGTTGCTAGCTATTTTCTTATTTTGGGCAGTGTAATTTGTACATATGAATGGTTTTTTGTTGCTATAGTATTTGCAGATGATGTAGTACTGATTGATGAGACGCGGGGGGCGCGAATGAGATATTGGAAGTCTGGAGGTCAACCCTTGAATCTAAGGGGTTCAAGTCGAGTATGTCCAAGACGGATTATATAAAATGCAAGTTTAGTGACTTGAAGCAGGAGGATGAAGTAGTGGTGAGGTTGGATTCCCAGGTTGTGTGTAACAGGAGATTTTCAAGTATCTTGGGTCTATAATTCAGGGGACTGGTGAAATTGATGAGGATGTATCTAAGAATATTGGAGTAGATTGGATGAAATAGAGGCTCTCCTCAGGAGTGTTGGTGATAAAAAAGTGCCCTTAAAGCTTAAAGGCAAGTTCTACAGAGTGGCAGTCCATTCGGCCATGCTGTATGGTGTGGAGTGTTGGCTAGTCAAGAACTCCCATATTTAAAAATTAAAGGTCATGAAAATGAGAATGTTGTGTTAGGTGTGTGGAATTACTAGAGGTGATAGAGTTAGGAATGAGATCATCCGAGAAAAAGTGGGTGTGGCTTTGGTGGAAGACAAGATGCGGAAAGAAAAGCTGAAATAGTTTGGGCATGTGATGAGGAGGGGCATGGATTCCTTAGTTCATAGGTGTGAGAGGCTAGCTTTGGATAGTTTCAGAAGGAGTAGAGGTAGGCCAAAAAAGTACTAGAGAGAGGTGATTAGACACGACTTAGAGCTGTTACAGCTTACTGAGGACATGATCCTAGATAAGAAGGTATGGAGGTCACGGATAAGGATAGAGGGCTAGTGCGTGTATGGGTTGTAACTAGTAGTTAGGGAGCTCGGGTGCCGCCGGGTTAGTAATCCTAGGACCGTGACCTTTGGTAGGAGCCGCTAGTATATGCTATTGCTAAGTGGGTGTCCTTTTCTTATTTCTTATTTCCTACCATTTATTTTCATATTGCTCATTTGTTTTCGTGTTTCTCTTATTTTTATATTTTACTATTTCTTATTTATTATTTCGGTTATGCTAATCTTTCGGTTTTATGTATTACTATGACCTTGAAAATTTTCTTTATCTTGAGCCGGGGGTCTATCGAAAATAGCCTCTCTACTTCTTCGAAGGTAGCGGTATGGACTGCATACATTCTACCCCCCATAGACCCCACTTGGTGAGAATACACTGGGTTTGTTGTTGTTGTTGTTGTACTTTCCATACCGTGATCCCATTGAGTCAACCTGTTGTGTTTCATGTTCATACACAGTTGGTTTTGAAAATTGAGATTGCAGGGGGATGTTGTGATTTGAAATTAATATGGTAATTGATGGCCTTGAATAGCTTAGATACTCTTAGTTAAGCATAGTTTTTGTTTTGTTGTGTTTTTGTTGACTGAGTACATGCAAATATTCTAAGTTAAGGGTGTTGATGTGTTATAGAAATATAGCACTTTCAATGCTTAAAATGAGAAAAATATGCAAGTTTCTAAGGCCTTTTTGTTAGATATGATCTGTTTTGGGTATTTTTTGCAGGAAACCATGTTTTGGATGATAATTTTGTGAAAAGGTGGAAAAGTTGTTTTTGTCCACTTTTGGAGCAATATGGATATTTAGGATATTTTTTAGCTTGATCATGATCAATGCATGTTCAAGAATCAAAGAAGAGCAGAGAAGCAGACTCTCGGCAACAACTAAGTTGACCTACGAACTGCATGTACACCTATGGACCGCATGTAGACAAAGAGGGTGCCAAGAATCCCAAAATACTGAAAGATGACTTGCAGGAAATTGTCTATCCATGACCTGCAATCTGCACCTGTACCTTATACAAGACCACAAGTGCCACCTGCGCCCTGCCAGACCATAAGTACAGAGAGTGGGTGGCCACTGACCCTATTTTCTCCTATTTCTTCTGGGCTTTGTTTTTTAGGGTTTTCTCTTGTACTATAAATACCCCTTATGTACTTTTTAGTAAAGGTTACACACTTTTGATATTCACAAACATATTCTTATTTCAAGATCCATCTTTGATCTTGGGATTTCTCTGTATTGACTTTGATTGATTATTTAATTTACGATTTTGGGTTTTTATTCATCTGATTATTTTGACTTCGTCTAAGCCTTCAGTAATAAATGTTATTGATTTTTTCACAAGTATCAGCAGCTAAAAACCCATAGCTAGGGTTGTGCAAACCCAGGCTGATTGACCAAGTAGGGGAAGTGTGATTATTGAATTGAACCAATAGTCATGGCATACATTGCATTATCTTCATTATAATAGTTGTCTTTGTGGTTAAAAATATTAGGATCCCACCTAGATATTACTACTTGCTCCAAAAGAGGAGAAGTGACTAGGAAACGATAATAACAATAGTAATTTGGGAGTTAATTGTCGATCCGTTGGCACATAATGGAATATAGTGAATCACTGTTAGTTTTCATCTAATAACTAGAGACTCAAAAGGTAATAGTTAATTGGAATCATGATAAGGGTTAGTGATGCGACATCCTGAGACTCAAAAGGTAGAGGGTGAAATCCTTCTACTAATCCAAAAGACTATAGAAGGTACATAACTTACCAATTTTGCATGCAAGATATTGGGTTGGTTCAACATAGCACAATAAACCTATAGAGTTGAGAATACAGGAGGAATGAAATCCTAGTGTTTGCCTATAACAGATTTCAACCAAAGTTAATATGTTCTTTGCTAGAGACTACTACAAACAAATTCCCCCATTTACTTTTCAGTACTACCCGTAGACTACAACTGTTGATAACTATGATTCCATGTGCTTCCTTGGGATTATACCCCAACCTTAGTTGGATTACTATATCTTAACTGCGACCGTATCATCATCTAAAAGAAGGTGTTACTTGGACATCATCAATATGCTACCTTTCTGCTTGAAAGGTTTGATCAGGAGCTCCTAAACCACGTCCCAAAAGAAGAAAATTACATGGTGAATGCTCTAGCTAACCTAGACACAACAATGACACTTAGAGAAAATAAGTCAATAAAGATGCAAGTATGTCAATGGTGGATTATTCTGGTTGTCTTGGTCTTCAAATAAATAAAATACACCAAACACCTATTTGAGTGGTTGGGGAAGAAAATTAAAGAAAACCACTGATTGAGTATCTCAAACATGGAAGGTTTCTTAAGGACCCACGTGAAAGAGAAAATATTAAGAAAATGGCATCATGATTCATCTTCCATAAGGAAATATTGTCTCATCATTCTTATAAGGGATTATCCCTGTTGTGTCTTGATAAAGAAGAAGCTCAACAAATAACAGAGGACTCACATTCTTGCACATATGAAGTAGACCAATCAGGGCCTAAACTTTAATTTTGCATTAAGATGATGAGATACTATTGGCCAAAAATGGTGATGGACTGTCCAAAGCATGCCAAAAGGTGTCAAGTATGTTAATTCCATGCTAATTACATCCATCGGTCTCTAGAGCCTCTGCATTCAACTATAGTCTCATGGACTTTCAATGCATGGGAACTTAATGTTATTGGACCTCTTCCAAAGTCATCAAAAGGGAAAATATACATCTTGGTTGCTACTGATTATCTCTCAAGATGATCTGAAGTTATGCCATTAAAAGAAGTAAACAGGAAAATATTGTTGATTTTATCAAATAAAACATTATACTTTTGAATGACATTCCAAGAGGTATAGTTATTTATAATGGAATGCCCTTCAATAATAATCTTATGATGATTTTGTGCGAGAAGTTCAATTTTAAGTAGGACAAGTATTCAATGTACAATGCACTTTCCAACGGTCTTATCAAAGCTTTTAACAAGACACTTGGTAACATACTGAAGAAAGTTTTTGCAAGAAATAAAAGGGACTGGCATGAGAGGATCGGTGAAGCTTTATGGGTATATCATACAACCTTCAGAACTTCTACACAAGTGACTCCATATTTATTGGTTCATGGCATAAAAATAGTATTTCCATTGGAGCAACATATTTCATCATTGTGAATAGCAATCCAAGAAAGACTTATAAGTGAAAATAATGCTAACTTCGCCTAGCAGAGTTAGAGGCATTCGATGAGAAGAGATTAGATGCATAATAAAGGTTCGAGTGGCATCAAGCTCAAATTGCTAGAGCTTTGAACAGAGGATGCGAGCATAATCATTTCAAGTAGGAGACTTAGCCTTAGAAGTTCGAAGACCCATAATCCTGAATACATACATTGGTGCCAAGTTTATATCAAAATGGGACGAGACACATGTTATGAAATAAGCATATGTAAGTGGATCTTATAAAATTATCAAACAATATGGTTTAAGAGTTGGTCCAATCAAGTTTTTGAAGATGTACTTCCCATGAAGTTTGCATACACTCCTTAAGGCACGAACCTAAAACTGTATGTTACTCCTGGCCAACAAAAGTATAAAATGTGTACGGCCCAAAAAAATAGTCCATTGAGTTAAAATCCTCAAAAAAGGTGGCCTAATAAAAAATTAGGACAAAAAAATATAATGAAAAAAATAGTCTATTTGGTTGAAAACCTCGAAAGAGGCTGCCTAAGAAATATTAGTTTACAAAAAATAGTGAAAAAGGGTAAAAAGTCTGCTAGGTTGAAAACCTCGAAAGAGGAAGCCTAGGAAAAATTTAGGACGAAAAAAAATATAACTCATCTTCCTGAATTACGTCATGACTTGATCCTCTTCGCTGAGGTACATAGGCATATTAAGTATTTACTCTAGGTTCAGCCACATGCATTCAAAAAATAGAGTTTGTGCCATTGGTTGATCATTATGACAACTTTTTTAGGAGGCATAGATAGCAGATAAATTAGATTTTACTCCTTCGAATTTGCCACAAATGTTCAAAGGAGAAAAGTCAAGCAAGGTTGAATCTGATCAAACTTCAAAGGAAAGTTCATAAAAATTTGTAAAGGTCTTGACAATGACTTTTATAGGTATTAGATTTCCTGTAGTCCTCTTTTCAATGAAAAAAATGACACATGATTCAAAGGCTCCTACGGCGAGGTATGAATTTTCTACTAATACCACTCAAAGTTACAAAACAAACATGTTAGATTTAGAAAACAACTTCAAAAATTAATATGATCAATTCAAAGGAAATTTGATTTGAAATTTTGAAATATGACAGACTGTAGAGTTCCATTATTGTTGGATCAAATGACTTGCAATTCAGACAGTTTCAACTAAGGACATGAAATTCCCCGTGAGAGTGCACAAAGATAGAGAGAATGCTTGATAAATTGCTGGATCATTTTCAAAAAAAATATACATGTACAATTGGACTAGGACTTTATTTCATACATGTTTCAGTTATAGAAATTTACTTTCAGAAACCACAGTTGTCTTGTCATTTTGATACTCTTAACTTGAGATATAAATTTTTTGTTACAAGGGTATAGATCTATCAAGTTCATGTAACGGCAGGTGCGAATTTATCATACTCATCAAGCCATATTTGGATTGTGATAAAGTGACAATTTTGTATTATTCATTGATGCTTCAAGTATTTACTAAAAATTAGGGGCATCTTTACCAACATTGTCATACTGGGATACTCTTTGGCACGCTTAAGAGTAGGAATGGAGGATGAGTGATTGTCTATCTGATCTACACTTTAATTGTTTGTGTTGAAATGGTGAAGCTAAAAGTATAATGAGCTTCAATATAAATGCCTTTTGCTCCACAAATCTTCTCAAACTAGATAAAGTTTATTGTCAACCAATGTTACTTCGTGTCAAATTATTCTTTTCCAAGTAGCAAGAATGATTTTTGTCATGTCAAATACTAAAGGTTGGATGCTCTATAAACTTATTCGCCCCGATGCAAGGAGTTTCCTATGCCAAGCCTTAAGGGGATATGCCCAAATTTTTATCCAAGTTTCTTGTTGCCAAGCCATAAGAGGATATGCACCATGTATTACTCACTAAAACCTCAACCGATTAGGAAGCATCAAATAGTTCCTTACCAACTTCTAAAATTTATCTTAACCGAATTAACCTCACATCTTTGGCGTAGGTGTAATCCTTAAAGTCATGTTTCTGTAGGATCAAATGGATCATGATTTGAACACTCCAAGATCAAGATAGAAACATGTTGTACAAAGCTGTGAAATTGGCATTCCAGACATGTAGTCAAATTAAAAAAATTATTTTCATCAATCCAGAATTAGTTTTACTTTTATTTTCACACATACTAAATTTCTTGGTTCTATCTTCACAAAAAAATAATAAACTCATGATTTCATCACTCCTACACACAATTTGTGGATTTTACACCATAGACATCCAAACATTAAAAAAGTGAGGCAGAATTTAAGCTGAGTTTGAAATGAAATATGTACAAATCTAAAAGGATTCTGATATTGATTTTACACACATTTATCTTTTCAAAGTAACAAGACTTTCATGGTCTCTGCACTCCTAACCCAAGTTATGAATTTTCCATCATATATATGCAAACTTGCAAAAGAATATGAGACAAAATTTTAGCTGAGTTTGAAACAAAATCTCTACAAATATGGAGAGGTTATGATCCTGATTTTTACATACATTGTAGTTCTATAAGTTATCTTCCTAGAGGATCAAGAATATCATGATTTTGACACACTTACTCTATGTTATGAATTTTCTACCACAGAAGTGCAAGGCTAAAAAATTAAGCGAAAAAAGATAATAATTTTAAGCCAAGTTTGAAAATGAAATAAGTACAATCCGGAGAACTTATGGTCATAATTTTTAGTTCCATGAGTTATATTTCCAATGGAATAAGAATTTCATGGTTTCAGCACTCTTAATCTGAGTTAAGAATTTTTAACCATAAATGTTCAAAGCTGAAAAAGTTGTGCGAGGCAAAATTCGAGCTAAGTCCTTTATAAAAAATTTGCTCAAGTGCAAAAATCTTTTGGCCATGATTTTTATACATGTTGTATTTTTTTGAATTTCCATTCCAATGACGCAATTGTCTCATAATTTTAAGTTATTTATCTCATGCCATGAATGTCAACACATATGGGTCGAAGAAGGAAAATAAAATTTGCTTGGCGTGTCAGATTTGAAAAAAAAATGGCAAGGAACAAGAAGCATTAAAATAAAGTTTCACTTTTGTTTCTCAAGAGAGACTGCCACTACATCATAACAATACTCAAAAAATGGTTTCTTTGGAGAAGGTTTTAATTCTTTTTGAAACCAAAAGGAAAGTTAATATTCTTTTTTAGGTACAAAAGTTCAAGTCATTTTTTTACATCGTACGTGCATTAGGGTTTTCCAAGTGAGGGTTATTATATTGATCCTTCTAATTCAAATACATGGAGAGTATCACATTGTTTTGCCAGTAAGAATAACTTAAATAAAAATTAAGGTGATGATTTCTCATGTTCATACTTATCCAAGAAAAGTAAAACAATCAAGTTGGTCATTGGTATGGTCATTTTTTTTCATCCACTTGAAATAATATCAGGTTTGTACTTAATTGTGGATGATAAATGGAATCACTACAAACAAATCATTTGTTGCTTTAGGGAGGACTTTCACGATGTGAAAGTTCACAAAGGAAATTTTAGTTAGACCACTCATAAGTATTGGTCTAACTAAAATGCACCAATGAGAAATAAGTACCTTTGAAGTCAGAAAATGAAAAACAAACTCATGAGTACTTTAAGTCTCATTGTCAAGTTTCAGCAAGCCTGCACATTAACAAGTCTCAAAGTAAGGGGAATTCGTAGATATATAAAATTTAATGGGTTAAATTTATATAAAATTTGGGTTTAATTCATGATCATTTGGGTCGATTAATTAATTTGGGACTTAAAAATTAATTAGTCCATTTTATTAAATTCAAAACCATGGTCTATTACACCTTGAAGTCTAAACCCATTCCACATATTAGGGTGACTTGGCATCTTCATAAAATTCAAGACCAACTAGATGACTCCGCATGTCCAAATGATGTAAAAATCTCATTCAAATTCAATTACAATTCAAAAGCCTCCAAGTGTAAAAATGACATGTTTCAGCCAATCACAAGAAACCTAGCCTACTCGCTACAACTATAAATAGGGGTCGTATAATATTCTAAGGAAATTCTAAAAAGACTTCAACAAGCATTGGAGCACCATCGGCATTGAGTATTAAGTTCTTTTATGGAGCAACCAATGGAGTTCTTTTCAGAGATTTTTTCAAAAAGAAAAAATACTTTCCAACATTCCCGATGATTGAAATACATCTCTAGGAGTCTAAATTATCAAATGATTTGAGAAATACACAACTAAAGATCCTCGAATCATTTCTAAGTTTAGGTAAGAAGAATCAATAGAGTTACAGAATTGTACTCACAAAATTCATTAATAAAAATTACTTTTTCTTTTATTTTTATCTTTGGTTATGGTTAATTAATTCTTATCGCTTTTAAAATTTATTGCAAACAGGGGGTTGAGAGCTATGGGTGATAAGTTGAATGATCCAATTCTACAAGACACATCAAGTGATGTGGTAGATAGGGATACAATCCATCCCCACCCTGCACCCAATGTTGTGGTGTTAAATTTTGCAAAGGCAAATCAAAAATAATGTTTCCAGAGATATGGTGAACTAGAATATTATCAAAAATTTTGAGCTTAAATAAGGAATGGTGTGACTAGCGCAAAACACTTGTCAATATGAGGGTAAACCATATGAAGACCCGCATAAGCGCCTGCTAAGTTAACTGAGTTGAGTGATAACTTCTATTTCCAAAATATGTGAAGTTAACATTGTTCCCCTTATCACCGACTGGAAAAGTAATTCAATGGTTGCAGAATGAACTGACAAGGTCTGTCAAGTCTTGGGATACTTTGTCTCAAAAGTTCTCAATAGATTCTTATCGTTTAGAAGATATAAAATAGCCCAGAGGCAGAATTTTTGGATTTTTTCAAAAAGATGCAAATCTCTTCCCAAGCTTAGAAGAGATACAAGGGATACTTGAGAGATTTACCCTACCACCATCAACCAATAGAAACTATTGGGCCCAATTTTATTAAAGGATTGAAGCTAGAATCTAAGTCCTTATTAAATATTATAGTTCAAGGGAAAATTTTGTCCAAGAACTATGATGAAATAGAGGTAGTTCTCAATTTTATGTTTGTATGTCATAGAGACTATTTAGAGCTCAGTGGAGTGTTCACTTCTATACAAAAAATACCTGATAAGTTCGAAATGGATGATGTGTCAATTATTTGGGGTAATTTTGGAAAGTTGTGTGCATTAATGAAGTAGAGTTTATTAGCTCCAAGTGTAAGTCAAGTTCAATTGTAAGTTAAGTTCAACAAGTATAACAGGTTCAGGCGACTGCTTTGTTTTGTGAAAAGTATGGTGAGAATCATACCTACTCTGGATGTCATTTGAATACAAAATTTATTTATTATGTGAGGCAATTGAATTATAGAAACCACTTAAACTTCTCTTGGTATGGAAATCAGTAGGACCAAACACAATAACATACGTAGCAAGCTCCACAGGTGAACAATTCTTTAGAACAAATAATGAAGCAGTTTATGGGATAACAATCTCATAGATGGCCGAAATACAAAAGTCCATTCATGAACTTGAACATCAAGTGCGCCAAATAGCTTCATCACAATATGCAATACCTACAGGTACACTACTGAGTGATACACAAAATAGTCCAAAACAGGTAATTATAATTATATTAAGGAATAGAAGAAAGTTGGTCGAAGAGGCTCCTAAATAGATAGTTCAAGAGGCAAGCGTAGAGTTTCATATGCAAAGCCTCCAAAGAGAAGAGTAATTAACTGGGAAAACTACAAGCATCCACCTTCTTTCCTATAAAGGTTGATCCAACACCAACTTTATAGTTACGACCTGTGCAAGAGAAAATAAGAGATAAAGAGGTTGTTATGCAAATTGAGATTATAGTTGAGAGACCTCCACCACCATTTCCATAGAGATTCCAAAAAAGTAGAGAGAATGTAAATTTTAAGAAGTTTTTGGATATCTTTAAGCAACTTCACATCAATATTCCTTTGATTAATGCTATGAGGGACATACCCAAATATTCCAAAGAACTAAGAGAAGTGGTGGCTGGAAAGAGAAGACATATAAAATTTGAGACTGTTACACTCACTGAAGAGTGTAATTCAATGGTATTGAGCAAGCTTCCTAAGAAACATAGAGATCCTGGGAGTTTCACCCTCCTCTTATAAATTGGTAAAGATGAGGTTGGGCTTACATTTTGTTATTTTGGGGTACGTATAAACCTAATGCCTTTATCTTTATTTCATACACTTGGTTTTAGAAAGTCATACTTAACTAGTATCACTTTAAATTTGGAAGATCGCTCTTATGTGCAACTGGAAGGAGTGACTGAAGATGTGTTCATCAAGTTAGGTTAGTTCGTGATTCCTGTTGACTTTATTATTTTAGATTTTAAAGCAGATGAGCAGGTACCATTTATTTTGGGTTGCCCATTCTTAGCCGTTGGTGGATCCTTGGTTTATGTACGAAAAAAGGATATCTTAATATGAGGTTCCATGATAAGGAGGCAATATTTAAAATAAATGTCCCTCCCTACTTTTTCACACTAGATACTTATGTACAATCATAGAGGTGGTCAATGATAAGTGAGGGGTGGAAGAGTGTAGGCTAAAAAAAAGTGAAATATCTAAAGACAAATAGAATGAATGATAATTGTGATCCTTCTAGAGTGAAGAAGAGGTTAAAGTTATATCATAGGGGAGGAAACGTTTGAGAGAATTCGGTCAATCTATGACTTGCGTCATGCCACTATGTTAAATTAGGCATTATTTGAGAGGCAACTCAAGTTGTAATAGTGTAGTTTTATATTTATAGTGTCACTATGTATTTTTATTTATGCAGCATTGAGGAAGCCTAATTACCCAAATTTTAAAGATAAGAGGCATGGATGAAGCATAAGTGTGGTGTAATTCACCCCTTTTGATGAAAGTATAAAAGAAGACATGCAACTAGGTAGTCCCTAAGGGGCCTCAAAGAGTATTTCTAACCACCGATTTATTTTGTTTAATGCTTTGAAGACAAAGCATGACTCTAAGGTGGGGTGAGATTCTTTCGGTATTTTGGTAAAGGTGAAGTATGTTATAGGAGTTTCTTTGTTTTAGTTACTTACTTTAGTTGAAAATCATGAATAAAACAATTTTAAATTCAAAAAACACAAAAACATATTTTTTTAGTTTTCTAGATTAGAATAGTTTGTATTGGTTGTTAGCTTTTTACCTATGTAGTAGAGCATACTTTGCTCACCCCTTGATTTTTCTTTTTAGTTCTTTTTCAAGGGTAAACCCTTTGAACTAACTATTTTTTATTTTTAAAATATTTTTTTCTACTTTTAGGTAGAATGACTTTTTGCAGTGACGAATGATTGACGATTGTCTTGAGGAGAGAGCTAGACATTAAGAGTTAGAGAGTCCTTAGGACCAAAAGAATGTGAGGTGCTCTTTTAGTTGTTGTACATGAATTGAATTATGTAAGTTGGTTTTAAATTTGAGCATGCTATGAAAAAAAGAATGACTGCTTTTAAAACACCTAAACTCTTTTACTTGACCCATATTTATTTTTTAGCTTAAATTTGAATTCTTGTTGTTTGCTTGATTGAGAATATGTATGGATTCTTCTTAAGTTGAATTTGTGTCATGTGTGTTAGATGTTTGTTGATATTCCATGCTTTCATATTGATGTTTAGAACTTGTTTATGTGTTTTCAAAATAAAATGAAGAATATTAAGTTTAGGAGATGATGTGGTTGTTTCTTTGATTAGCCTACTTTTTTATTATTTTTCTTTACCAACCTACAATTAATGATCATAGTTAGCCTCATTGAGCCTTTAGTATTTTCTTTGATAACCACATATGAAGCTTAATCCTTCTCTTTCAATAGACCTTTAATTTGATTCAAAACTGCTAAGCATTTTAATTAATAAATAAGATTTAAAAGGAGTGAGAATTGAGAGAAAGGAGATAATTAAGGTAAGAAGCCTGTAGAAAAGACTAATGGTGCAAGTGATCTAAAAAATTCATATTCCATTGGTAGGGAGTGGAAAAATACAAAGGAAAAGTGAAAAAGAAGTGTTTGATAATTGAGTACTCCTTATTAGCGGCATGTGCACTTGCTCAAAGAGATGGAAAAATAAAGAAATCTATGAGTAGAAGAGTAGAAGAAAGATTTGGTTGATTAAAAATCATGCAAATGATGAAAAATTTGTGATGTATTAAATTACTTAGTAAAGCTGGTCACCATATCAACCAAAATAATGCCTACCCGTCCCTTAGCCTATGTTACAACCCGAAAAGACCTACCTAATCTTAAATTTTTATGTTCTTATATTAGTTGAACAATAAATTAAGGGCAAGCTTATGGTTCATTATATATTTCATATGAAATTCTTTGACAGAGTGAGAAAAATCCTAGTCCTATACCCATTCTTGTGTTAATTTGTATACGTGTGTGTGAATATGGATAAATCTCTTGTTGTGAGTGCACATGGTTGAAGAAACATAGGTGAAATATTTGATCTATTAGTCGAGTGAATTATATTAGTTTACTAAGATCATAGAGTTGGTTCTTGAGGTTAGAAGTTCTTGAAGTAGTAGTTTAAATGTGTTGAATAGGGTTGAAGCTTGCTTAACAAGAACTTGTCGTCTTCTATAGTCGTTATAGTCTTAAATTGATTAATCTTGTTTGAATTAGTGTAGTTGTAGTAGTTTTTAATTCATGAATATATATATTACTTGAGGACGAGCAAGATTTTAAGTGTGGGTGTTGACTTGAGGCTAAAAATCACATTATTTTACCGTTTTTCGCTTAACATTTGTTCTCTTTTTTATGTTGTCTTGAGCTTAAATGATGTTTATACTTGTGCTTCATGATTTTCTTATATATTACTGTATTTATCTATTTGGAGATTAAACAAGAAGAAAAAGAGCATCAAAAATAAAGGAAGAATCAATGTTACACCACATCACAAAACGAGCAGAAAATGAGGCACTGCTCCACTGATGCGAAGCAAGCAGTGGCGTGACTTTTTATTTTTCTATGAAAAATTACAGCTTCCTCCACACCCATGAAGCAAGGAGTGGTACACTTTGAGCAGATTTCAGGATTTTTAGTTGTTCCTTACACCACAACTTGCTTTTGGGGTTGTGGCACGAGTCGGGACCTTTTCTACTACGATTGGATTTTTACATTCTACGGGTTTCTTAATTCTATAGTAATCCCCCTCTAATTTTTTTTATGAAAAAGAACTGATTTGGGGAAGACAAAAGCTAGGTCAAAGCTCAAAACAAGGTTTAATTTATTTGTTTTATCTTATATCTGATTTTTGCCTTGTAAACTCATGAAATCTTCCAAAGGGATTCATGAGTAGCTAAACCTCTTAAATTTCTAGGGTGTGGTTGAACCTACAAGTTGTGGTTTGAATATCATATTAGCTATTTCTATTTCCATCTATTAAGTTATTTATTTCTTCTTGCATTCAATTATTCGTTTGATTGATCACCTTGCGAATATTATATAGGGCTTGTTTGTTGGCCTTGAAAAAGGGAATGACAAGTGCAAAGAGAGAAAGTAAGGCTAGTTTGTGGACCTTATAGGAAAAGCAAATTAATTCGTCATTGAGGATAGAAATATACTTTGTGACCTAACTTAGTTGAGATGATATCTTTATGCACATTACTATTAACCGATGAGTGATGACCATAAAAATGTAGGCGTTTAGTCGCGTAGGCTTAGAGTTGTTGAAAAAACACTCAATAAAGCAAAAATTAACCTGCAACAAATAACTCCGAAAATTAAATTAGGTGTATGATTGGATAGCTAAGCTAGATGTCAAAATACCAAAACCATAGATCTTTTCTCAAATTTGAATTGCATCACAACAAATCCACAACTTGACTATAATTGTTTTTATTTACTTTTGAAACACACAAATCACTATTTATTATTGGTCTCCTATTGAATAGATCGAATAAGAATTCAAATTAGAACTTCAATTCATCAAATCTCTGTAGGTATGATAGCTAGACTTACATCATTTATTAATTGTACAAAAAAGTATACTTGCATGTACGAAAGAACGCAACAAGATTACACACTCCTACTGAAAGAAAGGGAGAAATCAAGAAAATAGGCAAAAACATATTTTATGCAATTCTAACTGACTAAGTGTGATCTGATACAAAGGATCAAATTGAAGAACATGTTTCATGCTCGTGTCTCACAGTGTTCAAGTGTAGAAATCTTATATTAGAATTATGATTGGGTTGTACCTATTTTTAGCTTTCTTAGAAGCATTGTTTTAGGTAAGACCATCAAAATACTAAACTCCAAGTTAAGGTAACTCGGAGGAAACTCAATAGCTTGAGTAGATTTTTGTATCAGGGATTAGAGTTAGTTCTTAGGTTGCAATTCTTGTAATCTGAATTTTATTGAACTCACTGTTTAATGAAGCTCGGGATATATCCTGCAAAAGTATAGATCGTTATTTTTCACTCTTGTGAGTTTCATGCTTTTCACATAAAAAAATATGTCGTACTTTACTCTTATTTACATTAGCGAAGTAGTCATATGAAATGAATAAAGTAACTTGGTCCATCGCTTAGACAAAAATTAGTTATAACATAATTCCACCTCTTGTGTTACTACTAGAAGAGCATGGCCCGTGTCAGCACGGGTCCAATGTTAAGATATCTATGTATATTAAGTTTGATTGATGTCAATTCAAATTATAAGTTGCAAAACATGAATACTCAAAACATATTAAATACTTGATAGTATTTCCAAGGAGTCAAGTCTCACAAGATAAATATGTATAACCTATCCATATAAATAACAAAATTCAGTGCATTTTGATTTTCGGATCTTTAATCATATGACTAGATTTGATACTTAAGTAGAAAACGTGAGATTAAAATTGATACATAAGACTTGACACTTGTCGTATATAATAAAGAATAATTATTGAAAAGGATAAAGGGTTATCTAGTCATTGCATATCACATCACATATGACTTACAACTAATAACCCAAAATTGCACTATACTCCCACACTAAGCTAGCATAAACATCATTTACTTTCATTTTCTCCTTATCTTTTATTTGTCAACTTGTTCTTCAAAGTTTAATTAAATTAATATTTTAAATTTAAATTTTAAGTGTTTTAAAAATTATATAAAAAAGAAAATAATAAGCTACCATCTTTCATATTAATTTAAGTTATTTGACTTTCAGAATACGATAAAACATATTTATATAGATGTTTTACTGAACTTTGCTTTTTTATATGTCCGTTCTATTGGAACTTAGGGGTTGTTTGGTATAGTGTATAAAGATAATGTTGAATAGAATGTATTAGTAGTGATTGTATTAATAATGCTTGTATTAGTATAACTGATATTAGTTATGCTAACATTATTTCTTATACACTATTTTGTGTGATGTATCAAAACTTGCCTTTCAATCTTGATATATTTGCATTTCACAATTTATAGTATATTCTATTCTACTTACTTATAAAACGGGAAGGGGCCAATAAATTGCACCCAAGCAGACAACACGTCAACATGTCTTGACATAATTTCATTGGTCATTCATTTGCCTCTCTTTTCTTTTTAATTTATTATATATTTAAAAATAATTCATGTAAAATTTACTATAATTCATAATAATTAACAACTTAAAGTAATAGAACAACATAAAAATTTTAATTTACTCTCGAAATTATATCAATGTCATTTAAATTAAGATCGAAAAAAAAGTATTAAAAATCATAGACACGTAATTTTGATTCTCCCAAACTTCATAATTCATTTTATTGTGTTAGTTTTAGTTAGCCTTCAATTCAGTTTAAAAAATGGTGACAAATCAAATTATGTCAATTGTGCAATTTCATTGATCAAAAAAATGTTTCGTGTTGATTTATTTTTATTTCTATCTTGTCCACTAAAAATTTGATAGCTATGGTACCCACACACATACTAATCAACTTAACTCTCATGAACCCCACCTAATATAACAAAACAATACACACAACACCTCACCTCTCTCCTCGGATTTCACGTTTTCTCTTTCACAAGACAACAACCACCCACAAAAGAAATATACACATGAAAAGGGAGATGAAAACAGGAGGGAGGAGCTTCCATGAATGTATCATGATCTTCTCCACAATTCAATTCCACTAACAACAACATACTGTACCCATTTTTAATAATTTCTACAATTAACAACCGTAACCAATAACAATCAGCAACAACACTCCTTTTTGGCTCCAATTTTCTCATCGGAAAACACCATTAAAACTGCCCTCTACCATTAATTTTCAAGTGAATAGCAACCAGTAACAACTCTTCTCGAATTCCCTCTGTTGAACCAGTTCTGGCTCCAACCAGAACACTTCATCTGCCTGTTTCTCCACTGGAAAAAACCACTCTCGCCTTCATCCCTCGAAATCCAACCACCAATACTCTGAAACACCCATCTCTGATGGATTCCTTCCGTCCATCAAGCATTCCTTTACCTCCGAACCCTCAAAACTGATTTTCACCCCTTAAACGATTGACCAAATTACAAGTTGGGTTTAAAAATTTGCTTGGGTTTGTTTTGCTATCAAATGGGTCGCTCGAACTTGGTTTTGATGGGATTGATTATTTTAATTTGAGGTTTAGAGAGATGGTAATGCTCAATGCGGTAAATAAAGGGAGAAAAATGCTTTGAAATAAAACGAAGCTGTCCAAGAACTGAAACTTCCCATTTTGTTGTATTTTCCATTCTTGACACCTGCATAAATGTGCCAGCTGTCAAAATGTAAAGTTGTCTCTTCATATCAACTCAATACATTCCAATGACCAAACTATTCCTTATTTTCAAAAAATTTTACATTAAACATACATGTCAAAATCGACGTTTCTAATATACTAGGGGAAGGGGCCCGCCCAACATGGTGCATGTAAAGAAGAATTAGCTGCAATGCACCAATGTGTAAAAAAAATTATTTACTTTATGGTATTTGTTAAGGAACCAAGTTTTATAAAGGGTTATATACATTTTATTTTCATAGATAACAAAATACAATGCATCCTTAGCTTAAGAGTTGAGAGGCGTAACTATATAGTTGAAACCTATTGCATAGTAAAATTAAAAAGGGTTAGTATTTTAATGAGCAATTTGTTTATGGAAATGAAAAACTTGATCATGCAATATGATGTTTAACAAAAGGAATGTTTAATGATAGAAATATTTTGTAAACAAGGAAATCTCTTTAAAAAGACGTAATGTGACCTTCTCTGGTCTCAAAAAGAAGAGAAAGAAGAAAAAGATGTTTTATTCTAACCATAGAAACATGTAGTTGTCGACTCCTCAAGCAAAAAAGAGAGCACAGAAAAGCAAAGAAGAAAGGCCTTTGATTCATCATATATAGTAAAGATATGTAACGGCCTAAGAGAAGAAAGGCCTTTGATTCATCATATATAGTAAAGATATGTAACGGCCTAAGAGTACCCCTGGATGTCACACGGTGCCTAGGACTACAATATCCCTAAGCTAACCCTTGACATCTATATAATTTGATACTTTTATAAAAAGTGAACTAACACATACATATGAATATAGGAGGAGCAACTAAAAACCTTATACTCAACTTGAAGTCTTGAAGTCACAAACAAACTCTTTAAAGTGAAAGGCACGTAGTCTAACAAGTCTCTACTACTAACTAGAGAGCCACTGGGATAGACCCCAGCTAACCCGTATGAAGTCTGAAATCAAGTAAATAAAGTAACTTTCATCAAAGACTGAGAATATGGTAAACTGGATCCTCAGACTATAAGGACTCACCAAAAGTCAGGATGTAGGAAGTGATGCCCGTGGTCAATCATGCTACTGGAAACAAATACCAAAACCTACATTATAAGACAATGTAGCACATATACATATATACGTGGTTAAGTACTTTGGAATATACTGAGTATATGGGGCTGAATGCAAAAGTAAAACATAAATTAATTTTATACATCTACATTTTCAAACCATACATGCTAAGTGTAGAGACTCACTTTGGACTTGAGTAAATATGAAAACTATATAATCATAAAACATGAGTAATAAAGCATGTTGAATAAACTTAGTCAGTCATTACACTTAGTTTCAAAAATCTTTACTTTTAGTACTTCTTGTGGGAGATTCTTCTAACCGATATAAACCATGTGAGATATCATGGGGTCCAATCCCTATCTTCGTAGGAGACCGCACGCGTGTAGCAAATGAAATATCCTAATAAGAAAGTTGGAAAACTTTCAAAGCATCCATGAGGGTCCATCCCCGAACCCCACCATTTTTAGTCCTAGTCTTACCCAAGTTGGGGAGAGTTATTCTACCCTTGCCATCGGAATAGGACCTTAACTTAAGTGATCACTAAACTTAACCCATATTAGGATTTAAACCTACGGTGGATCATAGTTTCTAGTAATTTAGGATACGCTCATCCACATTCCCTTCTCGGTGCTAAATACAACTCCCAAAAATATATATATACTCATACTTAAGAAATTCACGTTAAAAAATAGCATAAGGGTTTATAGACTGAAAACCAATTATGCTTCTCTTTACTTAATCATGACTAGTAAGAACACTTGTGGATTTCAAGTCTTATCTTATGTCAAATGATCAAGATAAACTTTAATCAGGCTTTAGTACATATAACTAAAACTTAAAAACTTAAGTTTCTTGTAAACTCAGTGCTTATGCTTAAGACTCTCCTTTCATGCTTATGCTTAAGCCTCTCCTTTCATACTTTCTTTCATAGAACTTATAAAAAAAGTTTATGATCAATGCCTATATAGAAATCTTTCATCAAAATTCAAGTCAAACTAATGAAATTTAGATTCATAACAGAAATCTTGCAATTCAAAATATGAATATATGAAAACTCTTATGCACTTAAATCCTTAAATCATATGATAATAGTATACTTCAAAGGATCAGAACTTGGATCTGAACCCTAATTAAATCATGTAAATTTAACTTTAAAGATCAAATTTTTTGGGCACAAGGATGAAAGAGTACGCTTGTTCAAAACTCCACATATCTGAATTTACTTGACCTGTAAAGAGAATCTGAACTTAGAGACTTGAGAGATATCCTTATGGAAGAAACCCTAGCCTTATGTTCTTGAGAATGGGAGGATAAGAAGTAATGTTCATTGACTAATAATAGAGGAAAATAACGCCTCTCTTAAGTTAAAAGTCGTGGGTTGGAAGTTTTAAGAGGGGAAATACAAAAAGACCCCTCAACTGAACTTATAGAAACTCGACCGCCAGCCGTCATGAGTCATCTCATGACTCTTAACATCTGGTTATGAGCATACCCAGTAACACATAACCTTGGCAAAAACAAAAAGCTGGAAATAACAATTTACCTTTGATTAGAAATGAATCGAAAGAAAAGAGATAAGGGTACTTTGTCATCATGTCAGCTTCATCTTTCCAAATGGCCCCTTTGACCAGTAGGTTCCCTTAAAGAACCTCTCCAGATGCCACATCTTTATTCCTTAGTCTTCAGACCTTCCTATCAAGTATCTTGACAGGAATCTCTTCATATGACAAGCTATCTCTTCCCCTAACATCTGTATAGATTCCTAATGGGTCTAAGCATTCTTTAGTCTTTCGCGAATCAACTGAACCTTTTTCATTGCTTCAAGAATAGAATCTATCCCTATCAACATTGTTTAACCAACCTTGAACCATCCTATAGGTGATCAGTACCTACATTCATACAATGCTTCAAATAGAGTCATATGAATGCTAACATGGTAACTATTATTATAAGCAAACTCGATCAAAGGTAAATTATCATAATGTCTAAAACATCCTTTAAATTCTAAAACACATGCAATTAGAATGTCTTCTAATGTATGAATTATGCATTCATCCTGAACATCGGTCTATGGATGAAAAGCACTACTATGCTTAACTTTTGTGTCAAGGCCTTTCTGAAACAATTGTCAAAACTGAGAAGTGAATTGTGTGCCTATGTATGAAATAATGGACAAGGGTATCCCATGAAGCCTTACTAACTCGCGAATATACATCTTGGCATAATATTTCACCATATATAAAGTCTTAACAGGTAGTAAATGAGCCGATTTGGATATTAGATCGACTATGAATCATGTTGATGTCTTGTATGAGGCAACCCTATGACGAAATACATATTCTCTTCTTCCCACTTCTAAGTAGGGATATTGACCTCCTATATCATACCACCTAGCCACAGATGTTCAACCTTAACTGCATATAATTGGGGAATCTGGCTACAAACTCAGTTATGTCCCTCTTAATACCATTCCACCAATAAATCTCTCGTAAATCACAGTATATCTTAGTAGCAGTAGGATGAATAAAATACATTAAATCATGAGCCTCGGCTAGTATCCTTTCCCTTAACCCATCTATATGTCCAAGATAAATCCTACCTTGATAGCGAAGTACACCATTTACCCCTTTAGAGAAAACCTCAACCTTCTACTCCCCCATAATCCGTGTTAAGCTAGCATACTCCTAAACGGGACAACCTATACACTTATTCAGCTAACTCTCATTCTTTCTCTTTCATATAAGACATACTACCCATAGACAGCCTACTTAGTGTATCTACCACCACGTTAGCCTTACCCGAATGATAAAGCACATTTATGTCATAATATTTCAATAACTCCAACCACCTTCTTTGATGAAGATTTAGCTCCCTTTGAGAAACTACATACTGAATGCTTTTGTGGTCAGTGAAAACATCAACATGCACACCATAAAGATAGTGCCTTCAAATCTTCATAGTAAACACCCCAACAGCTAACTCTAAATCATAGGTTGGATAGTTCTTTTCATGATCCTTAAGTTTCCTGGAGACATAAGCTATTACTCTCCTACTTTACATCAACACACTGCCTAACCCAACTCTAGAATCATCATAATACACTATGAATCCATCTAACCTCTCTGACAGACCTAACACTGGTGCCGAAGTCAATCTATTCTTCAATTCTTGGAACTTTTCTACATTTATCTGACCATACAAACTTTACCTTATTTTGTGTCAGCTTATTCAATGGTGCGGCTATGGAGGAAAACCCTTCAACAAATCTTCTATATTACCAAGCCAAACCCAAAAATCTTCTAATATTGGATGAAGTAATGGGTCTAGGCCAGTGCTTCACTACACTACTCTTCTGAGGGTCCATATGAACATCATCCCCTGAAATGACGTGTCCCAAGAAGGTAACAGACTCCAACCAAAATTCACACTTACTAATATTTGCATATAGTTGACGGTCCTTAAGGGTTTGAAGCACTATCCTCAAATAATTTGCATGTTCCTCCTCACTTCGAGAATAAACCAGTATGTCATCTATAAAGATGATGATAAACATATCCAAGTACTGCTTAAAGACCCTATTTATCAAGTCCATAAAGGCTGCAGGAATATTTGTTAGTCCAAACGACATAACCACAAACTCAAAATGACCGTACCTTGTTAAGAAACCCATCTTTGAAATGTCGGGCTCCCTGAATTTCAGATAGTGGTACCCTGACCTAATGTCAATCTTGGAAAACCATCGGGCACCCTAAAGCTGATCGAGCAGATCATCAATTTGTTGAATGGGGTACTTGCTCTTGATGTTAACTTTGTTTAGTTGTTATAGTATATGCACATTCTGAGAGTTCCATCTTTCGTACGCATAAATAACACTGTTGTTCCCCATAAAAAAATATTAGGTCTGATGAAACCCTTATCTAAGATATCCTTAAGTCGATCTTTTAACTTTTTAAGTTTGGCCAGATCCATATGATATGGAGGGATAGAGATGGGCTGAGTATTTGGAAGGAGATCACTACCAAACTCTATTTCTCTGTCTAGAGGTACCCCTGGCAAATCTTTAAGAATGGCCTCTAAGAACTCATTGACTACTCAAATTGATTAAACTGTCGGGTTTCAAACTTAATATATTTGACTCAAACTAAATAGTAAATACACCCTTTTGATATTAACTTTTTAGACTTAAGATAGGAGATAAAATGACCTTTAGGAGACATAGAACTACCCTCCCACTAAAAAACTATCTCGTCAGGAAACTGAAACTTCACTATGTGGGTGCGACAATTTATTAATGAATAGCATTAATAGATCCAATTTATGCCCAAAATGACGTCGAAATCTATCATTTCTAGCTTCATTAAATCAATTAGGGTGACTTTATAGAGAATGGTAATAGGATACTTCCTATAGACTCTCCTAGCAATAACTGGCTCACCCACTACGGTAGAGACTGAGAAGGGCTTACAAAGATTTTTAAGGCTTACCTTAAAATTTACAGCAACAAGCAAAGTTACATAAGAGAGTTTTGACCCTAGGTCTAGCAACACATATAAATCAAGGTGAAAATCATAAAGCATACCAGTGACAACATTTGGTGAACTCTCTTGCTCATGACAGGATGGCAAAGCATAGAACTGATTATGGGGCTGACCACCATCAGTACTAGACAATGCACCTTGTGAAGGGACTGGGTGTCCTGGATGAGCCACTGAATTTGTAGCCTGATCCTGAGGACGAACATATCTACTTCCTTGCTTAGCATATGGACACTCCTTGATCCTGTGGACCAACTTTTCATAACCATAGCAACCCTTTTTGCCCATCAAACACTCACCAGGATGGTTCCTACCACACTTAGTATATGTTGATAACTAGGCCTCCCGATCATACTATTTGAGACCTGGAAATTAAAGTCTTGCCCTACTACTCTTGTCTTGTCCTGGGTGTTGGAGAACTAGCTGGGGATGGTGCATGCAGTAATGAGTGGCCCTAAAACTATGAATGATTTCCCCCTCCATACCTTTGTTAACTGTACTCAAATTGTCAAGTCCTAGCTCTCTTATTCCTCTTCTCTCTTTTTTTAAACTTCTAAGCCTAAATCTGTTGTATATGCATCATCAACCGAGCAATATCCATATCTCCAATCAATATGGAAGTCCAACACTTTTTTACCACCAAATCTGGTACCCAGGTAACAAATTTACTCATACGAGCACTACAGTCAGATAACAACTCTAGGCATACTTAGCTGGTTAAGTAAACTTAAGGCAGCATTCCTTCACTGTCATCAAGCCCTGTCTCAGATTCATAAACTCCTCCATCTTGTACTCTCTCATCTTATGAGGAAAGATCTTGTCTAGAAAATCACTCTAAAATACTTGCCAACTTATAGGAGTTATTCTTACCCCTACCATCCTTTCATATAACGACCCAATTATAAGCAATACTCTTCAGCCGATACAATGCCAGTTTCACACTCTTCTTTTTAATAACATGCATGATCTGAGTAATCTTTCTCACCTCATCAATAAAAATCTAAGGATCCTCATCCACCTTTAACTCATTAAACTCAGATGGACTCATCCTTATAAAAACCTGAATCCTGGTTGTAGCTAAGTTACCATTTTGCTGAAGTAGGACTGTTGTATATTGGTTTTCCTGAACATTAGCATTCACAGCTTGAGCAATGCTTGTAAAGCAGCCCAAAATTCAGCATGAGAGATATTTTCATCAAGAGGGCATGCATGTAGTAGTAGTTGATCATCATTTCTGTGGGCGTCAGCTCAGAGAAGAGGCATATTCTGTCATGTGAAAGCACTAATTAGAGTAGATAGTGATAACTTCAAGCATGATAGATCATAAAAGAAAGGATGATTCCTAACTCATCCTGTAGCCTTTTCTCATAAATGTGGCCTACTTTACACTTATGATCAAGACACTACGTAACGCAACTTTTCTAAATCCCTAGGACTCTTTAAAACCTTAGACTCTGATATCAAGTTGTAACAACCCAGGAGTACCCCTTGGACGTCACACAGTGCCTATGACTATAATAGACCTATGCTAACCCTTGACATGTATATAATTTACTACTCTTATAAAAAGTGAACAAACACTTACATATGAATATGGGAGGAGCAACTAAAAACCTTATACTCAACTTGAAGTCTTTAGTCATAAACAAACTCTTTAAACTGAAAGACATGTAGTTTGACAAGACTCTACTACTAACTTGAGAGCCACTAGGACAGACCCCAGCTAATCCAAATGAATTTTCAAATAAAGTAACTAAAGTAACTTTCATCAATGACCAAAAATATGATGAGTTGCATCCTCGGACTATGAGGATCCACTCCAAATGTTAGGATGCAGAAAGTGATGCTCGTGGTTAATCATGCTGCTGAAAATAAACACCAAAACCTACATTATAAGATAATGTAACAAATAGATATATATATATATGGGTCAGTGTTGTGGAATATACTGAGTACATGGGGTTGAATGCACAAATAAAATAGAAACTGATTTTATAAATATACACTTTGAAACCATGCATGCTAAGTGTAGAAGACTCACTTTGGACTTGAGTAAATCTAAAAATTGTATGATCATAAAACATGAGTAATAAAGTATGTTTAATAAACTTAGTGAGTCATTACACTTAGTTTCTAAAATATTTACTGTTAGCCATTCTTGTGGGAGATTCTTCTAACTGACATAAACTATGTGAGCTATCATGTAGTACAACGTCTTACCTATGTTGGGGAGAGTTGTCCTACCCTTGCCACTGGACTAGGACCTTAACTTAATTCATCACTGAACTTAATCCATATTGGGACTTACACCTTCAGTGGCTCATAGTTTCCAAGAATTTAAGATATGCTCATCTGCATTCCCTTCTTAGTGCTTAATACTACTCCCAAAAATATATATATGCTCATACTTAATAAATCCACCATAAAAAATAGCATAAGGGTTTTGACTTAAAATCAATTATGCTTCTTTTTACTTAATCATAACCAGAAAGAACACTATGGATTTCAAGTCTTATCTTATATCAAATGATCAATCTGAACTTTAATCAGGCTATAGTATATGTAACTAAAGCTTAAAAACTTAGGTTTCTTGTAAACTCAATGCTTATGCTTAAGCCTTTCCTTTCATACTTCTTTTCATAGAACTTCTAAAAAATATCACAATCAATGCTTACACAAAAATCTTTCATCAAAATTCAAGTCAAATTGACAAAATTTAAATAATAACAAAAATCTAGTAATTCAAAATATGAATATATGAAAACTCTTACGCACTTAAATCCTTCAATCATATGATAATGTTATACTTTAAAATATGAGAATTTGGGTATGAACCCTAATTAAATCATGTAAATTCAACTTTATAGATTAAACTATTTGGGCACAAGGATGAAAGAGTACCCTTGTTGAAAACTCCACATACCTTAATTTACTTGACCTATAAAGAGAATCTAAACTTAGAGACTTGAGAGATGTCCTTGTGGAAGAAACCCTAGCCTTGTTGTTCTTGGGAATGGGAGGAGAAGAAGTTTTTTTAATTGGCTAAGAATAGAGGAAAATAATGTCTCTCTTAAGTTACAAGTCATGGGTATAAAGTTTTAAGAGGGTAAAAGACCAAAAGGCCCATCAACTGAACTTATCGAAACTCGGCTACCGAACTTATAGAAACTTAACCATCAAATGCCATGAGTTATCTCATGAGTCATAACATTTGGTTGTGAGCAGACCAAGTAACGCGTAATCCTAGTGCCACGTAATCCTAGATAAGAAGAGCATACACTAGTTTGGACACGAGTCGTATCTTACGGCTCGTATCATGTAACCATGACTTGTAGAAACTACTCATAACTTGGACAGAAAATTAGAACACCAACATTGATGACCTTACAACCCTTACTATATGACTCGTCATATCTAGTAACGAATCCTAGGGTCGAGTTGTCAAGTGACCAGAAACTTCAATCATTTAATATTGTCTTGGTTACGATTGAATCATATGACTCATGATGAGTATTGACGACTTGAGGTATGAGTCATAAGTTCTACAGTGACTTAGAGAGAATGGAGTATAAAAAGATATGACCTAATTGTATTCCAATTAGCATGTGAAGCAACATGATTAGTATGACTGAAATATGTTAACCAACTTTGGAAATAAATTCTTAAAGAACATAACTTATGGATGGTTGTGTTATTATTACATAGTTAATGTATTATTTTGCAGTATTTGATGTTGAGCCTCGTTTAGATTGAGGTAATGAATCTGTTAGCAAAAGAAATTATTGATTATTTAAATTAGTGAAGGTGGTTCCAAATTGTCAGATTCTTAATGCAGCTTTATTACTTTGCGTTTTAGCTAATAAAACTTCTTTCTTATCGCATTGCATTTTTTTGTATAGTTTATGACGTCTAACTTTTTTATCCTCATGTGATTTTGCAAAGCATAAATGTATTTGTTTATTTTGATTTGAGATTGTAATATTGATTTCTTAATACTGTGTCACATGGGCAGGCATATTTAAAATATTATTTACTAAAATATAAGAAGGCACAAAATCAAATATAAATTTGTTAACAGGAATAATACTTGGTAAGTGAAACACTGCACAAATAAAGAGCTGCAGCACCGAAACTTAAAGTACAAGTAGGATAACACAAGTAAAAATTAAAGATCAACACATAATAAAAGCTCAACCAGAAACCAAAAATTGTAAATACAATAGGTATTCGTGGAATTAGCTAAAGTCGGCACAAACAAATCTGGACACAACTGACTCAAACCAAAATATGAAATAGAAAAGTATTATTTTTGGTATGGCTAACAGCATAAGGACACACATCGATAAAACCAAAAGTAGCTCCTACATATATGGGCTTAGAATGGCCAAGTCAAATAATTGATGGTTCTTCTTTGAGTAAGAGAAAAAATAGAATCAACTTGAGTTTAGGGCCATTATTTGAAATCGTACTGAAACACTAGATATCTTATTACATATCTATTTTTTGTGATAAAATAACAATGAAAGTGGAGATTTTTCTTCAAATAACAAGGAGATAGGTGGGAAAAAAGAAAAATCTGGTCATTTTGTAGCACCAAAATAACAACATACCAAGTATAGTCTCACAAGTATGGTTTGATGAGGATAACAATCTGCCCAATCAGATAAAGAAGATATTTTTGAAAAACCCTTGGTTCAAAAAAAATAAAAGCACAACAGTCATGATGACATAAGCAATAGTAGGAAATTAAGAAAGTAAACATACAAAACAAGATGTAGTAAAAAAATACAATAGAAAACTATACCTTCCAGAGGGAAGCATGACATGACATACTAAAAAACTATGAGTAACTAATTCTCAAAGGAAAAGATAGCAAAATAAAAGTATTTCTACTCTCTATTAAGACATCAGCCACTATGCCCATTACTAAAGATTCTAAATTTTACTACTTCAAAAATAACAAAAGTATCGTTCTTTAGTGAGTAATATGTACATATCTACCCATTTATTTGAATGTTAACCAATCAAACTTATTTGAAAAATGACAAGATTACCAACCTCTTGTATACTATATACACCTGCTAAACTCACTAAGGCTAAAAACTCTAAACATTAAAATAAACAAAAGTTGAGTACTTTTCATTAAGCTGAGCATCTTTATCTTTCAATAATATAATAATCTCATTATAAACCCACCAAATATTGCAAAATTTGAATATGATAGTTCACTTAAAAACAATTCAACCCAAGCTAATACATATTCAGAAAATATAAACCTTTTGGAGAAGCAACAAAGAAAAAATGAGGGGGGAGGAGTCAGCATACTTCTATAACTTTTAATCATTTAAGTTTTATATGTCATTCAAAAAACAAAAAGTGAGGATTGCCCAAGGTTTGAGTGTCTCCATCATTGATTGGTAGGTTGAGAATTCAAGTCACGCTAGAAAGTCGATGAGAACACTATTGATCTCCTACGAAGATGGAGAGAAAAAAGACAGTTAAAATTTCCTCATACGCTCAAAATACTTCCCCTTTGGACATCCTAAATTGCTTTATACAAAATTAT
Source organism: Capsicum annuum (assembly GCF_002878395.1). NCBI lineage: Eukaryota > Viridiplantae > Streptophyta > Magnoliopsida > Solanales > Solanaceae > Capsicum > Capsicum annuum. The sequence goes on along the minus strand of NC_061114.1, from coordinate 162,656,503 downwards.
TCTAAACGACCTATACAATTTTAATACCCTAAGATTTCATAATCTAAATCTCTCAAAATATAGCCCATGAAGTTAGCTTTCCAACCCCGTAAATCTCGCCTCGATCTAATCTCATGGCAAGAAGTTATGCAATTTTTCTTTTAAGTGCCAATTAGTTGCCAGTGGTTATGACTCATGTGAAGAACCATAATTAAACCTTACAAATTGTTACGAGTAATTGTAGTCACAATAGTTCTCAACCAAGAATTCATTTTAATGGTTACGAGTCCAGCACCTGAGTCATAGTCTGATATTAGAAATCATAGTGGGGACCCGTAGCCTGACTAGTAAAGGATCCAAGAATCAAGCCTTGTGTTTTTGTGGTTTTATTAAGGACTTAAATATATATTAAGACCTCAAATAGCTCCTAACTTATAGACAAGTCAAAACATCCCTTAGCGATTATATTCTTGGGATGTATATAACTATAGACACCTTCAAACAAGTGTAACATTTGTTCTACTATGAATTTTTGAGATCAAGACCCATCAAAAAATATATAATTGAATTATCTTTCCAATGATACCAATTTTTCCCTAATCTGATATCAAGGTGAAAAGTTATAGCCAAAATACTGAAGCACTATCAAAGTTGTGCAGACTACGACTCGCAATGTCTCATTACGAGTTTCTAGGAGGGAGCCGTAATTGGGTAGTAAAGGTCGAAAATGGGTTTTTGACTAAGACTCAAGCCATGACTCATAACCATACCTTACGAGTCATGACCTAAGTCATTGGGATGACTTCTAGATATTTTTCATAAGATTCATGAGTGGTTTTTTAGTCTTTTCCCACTCTTTTAACCCCAAAAATCCGTCATTTAAGCTATTTTAAGGCTGAATAAAAGTCAAAATCCCTCAAATCCATGATTCAACCATAAATCCACTTACACAAATCAAAAGGGGTAATTTTCTCTTCTCCAAGGCAACTAGGGTTCTTCAAGTTCAAGCCTAATTCCAATAAATCCATCCAATGCTTCTATAATTAGGTATGTAGGGTATTCATCTATGGGTTCCTTCCACCCATTGAGTCCCAAAATGTAATACCTCATAAAATTCTTAGCTCATTTCAGCTCTTAGTTATATGTTTAAGGGGTCCAAGACTTGAAATTTTCACTTAAGTGTTTGGACTTAGTCATTTCTAAGACTCCTAAACTTTGATGATTTTATTTTTGACCTTCCTAACCTCGGAACGTCAATTTTGAGTCGATTCATGATTGGTGTAGTTAAAAGTACATCTCGGGTGAGTTTTGGAATTTTTGCACAAGCGTAATGGCATGTTTGGAGAACAAATGCAGTAGCACCACCGAGATTAGCCCACACCACGACCCCAGTGCACTACTCCAAAGCCCACACAGTGCCTCCTAGTGCATCACTCTAGAGCTCGCGTCACCCATACTAGTCTGGTACTCCAGAGCCCGCGTCGCCCCCTTCCTTTTTTGTCAAAATTTTGTTCCTCCTCATTTAAGGGATTTTGGGTCATTTCCTCTTCACCCAACTTGTATATAACATAATATTTAGGTTCCTGAAGAGCATTATATGATCTTTTTATCACAAATTCTATTAAAAGAAGCATCCCTTTCCTTAGTAACAAACATTAACTCTTTCACAAGAAATCAAGGAATTCAAGCTTCAAACCTTAAGAAATTCCCAAGAATCTTTAGGAATTCATCTAGTAAGGTATGTGTGATGTTCATCCATGGTTTCCTTTCACCCATGGAGTCCAAGAACCCTTTTTGGTGATTTAAATTATGAGTTTTAAATGTTCAAGTTGAATAAATTCCATGATTATCTTGTTAATTCAATTACAAGTTATGGTTACAAGTATTTTCAAGTAGAATGAACCATATCATGTTTGAGTATTGGAATTTTCTTGTCATGTTCAATTGGTTTCTGGATGAATCCTCAAGTCATGAGTTTAGCCATAAAATCTTATTATTTTCTCATGTTTAAGATACACTCATATTTAAGTGTATGATTTTCATATGTTTTGATAAGATGCCATGTTTGGGTATTTGAACCCTAATCACGTATTACTATGTTTCAAGTTTGATATTGTATACTCATGTTCATTCGGTGTTGGTGGGTTATGAACATCTGATACCTCTGTTTACCTGAATTTAGCTTTTCAAGTACTTAGACAGTTAATCCACAACTCTTATTAGTATACTTATATGTTTATGATCATGATGAGCACCATCAGTTATGTAATAATGTTTAGTCTAGTTCAGTCTATTCCAGTATCAATGTCAGTTTAGTTGGGAGTAGGATTTAGCACCAAACAAACTCAGGGATGAGGGCTCACCTAGCAATAGAGGGTATGATCCTTTGTAGCAATCCCCAAGCTACAGAACTATGTATCCAGTATAGGTTAGAGATATATACCTGCCAATTAAGGGTTGACTAAGTGTCTACCTGCCAGTTGAGAGTGACACATATCTCTTTAGAGTGCCTTCCAGTTGAGGGTGACTCCTTAGTCTTTTCAGACACCAATTTAGTGGTTCCGTATAGCCAGTGTTAGTACTCATGGCATGATACTTACACCCTTCCAACTAGGTTATAGGTTAGACCCCAACTAGCTCAGATTGGGGCATGTTGGTTAGATGATACCTCCCACGGTCTCACAATAGTATATAGTATAGTTTTAGTTTTGGTTTGCCTAACTAAAGCATACAGATTCTCTGTTATTCAGTTATCAGATTTCAATCATTCAGTGTATAGATTATTTCAGATATATGTCTATGCTTGGTCTTGCATTCTCAGATGCTACAGTTTTTATCCATTCATATTCAGTTATCTCATGCTATTCAATTAGTCCTTATTTCATATACACAGTACCCTCTGTATATCATCCTAACCTAATCTCATAGACTAGTACATTCAAAGTACTGACCATATACTCTTCCTTGTGCTATGATGTCTTATATCCTAAGTTTGAACACATAGTTTCCCAATCGCTATTAGACAGCTCAATGTAATCCAGCAGTCGTAGTGGTGAGTCCTCATCCATCAAGGACATATTATGTTTATTCAGTTCTTCCAGTATTTTATTTTATTTAGTCAGTTGGATTTAGTTAGGGGTATGTCCGAACAACTCCTCAGTCAGTTTAGAGGCTTTCAGACATTTAGACAATCAGTTAGACAGTCAATTAGTCACTTTCAGTTTTTATCAAATGTTTCAAACTTATAATTGATTTGGTATTTTATTATTTTAATTTATGTTTTCCATCTTAGTTTATCTTCTACATAGGTGTTATGTTCATATTTATTCAGTGCTCATAGTAGATACCATCTCATGGGTTATCTTGTGGTCACCTGTGATCGTAAGCACCATTATTGTGACTAAGGGATAGACTCGGATCATGATAAAATGTGGTATCAGAGTCCAAAGTTTTAAAGTATCATAGGGAGTCTAAAAACCACATTAATTAGAGTTTTATGCATAGGTGTGAAGCTGCCACACTTATGAATAAGAGACTACAAGGCATTTTAGGAAATATTTTTCCTTCTTTCACTATTTTTGTTGTGCGAGTAAGAATGAGCTCTATTTAAACTCTCTTTCTTACTTATCCTTTATTTTGTTTATAGATAATGCCTCCAAAAAAAAATAACAAAAGAAGGAATGGGAATCAGCCCGCACCACTACATGTTCAGGAAGATCCCCTGAATGAACATGTCTCTCATGCCAAATTCAAAGCTTCTTTTACCACCTTAGCTTATTGAGTAGCTTCTCAGAACAATCAGCAGGCTATTTCCCCATCTAATCTGGTGGAAAATACAGTTGTGGCTAGGATTCAGGACTTTACCCGAATGAAACCTCCTTTGATTTTTAGGATCCAAGTTTGAGGAGGATCCACATGAGTTTCTTAATATGGTCTAGAAAGTGACTAATATTATGGGTTTCACTTTAAGTTAGAGTGCACAGTTGGTTGCATATCAGTTGTAGGAGGTAGCTTACACCTTGTATAAGTACTGGAAGGAGGATAGGGGTGCTAAGGCAGGGCCTGTAGAGTGAGAGGATTTTTCCATGACTTTTCTAGATAGGTTCTTCCAATTATAGTTGAGGTAGGATAAGATTTAGAAGGTAATTAACGTGAAACAGGGTAGTATAAGTGTGAATAAATACTCACTTAAGCTTACTCAATTTGTGAGGTATGCTCTTTTTATGGTGTCTAATAACAAGTCTAGAATGAGTAAATTTGTATCTGGAGAATCTGATAGTGTGGTCAAGGAGTGTAGGACCATAATTTTGATTAAGTGGATGGACTTAACTAGAATTATGGTTCATGATCAGCAGATTGAGAAAGAGAAGCTTAAGAAAAAAAGAGAATAAGACGGCAAGAATGGGTAGTTTTAACTTTTCACAGCCAAGGTCAGAGGATGGTAACCATTCTCAGATTTGTAATAAGTTTTCACCCCTATCCCCATCTTTAGCTAGTGCGCCAGTTCCTAAGTTCAGGCAAGATAGTTGGGATAGAGCGCCAGGCTCCAAGTCCTAGGGTAGTGTGAACAATGTTCGTACTAATCTGCTTTGTGGGAAGTGCAGTAGGAACTATCAGGGTATGTGTAAATCCATTAGTGATGTGTGTTTTGGATGTGGCAAGACAAGCACAGAGTCATATATTGCCCAAAGGCCGGCCAGCAGGGTCAACCTAATCGTCCTTCAGTTCTAGCTGGTCACCCAACTCAATAAGGTGTTGCTTCCAGTGCAACTAGTGGGAATCATTAGAATAAGTTGTATGCCCTCCATACTTGACAGGATCATGATAGTTATCCTAATATGGTTACAGGTACATTACAAGTGTTCTATCTCCATATTTATGCTTTATTAGATCCTGAAGCTTCACTCTTCTTTGTAACTACTTATATAGCTGTCGATTCTGGTGACAGTACCAAATCTTTAGGAGAACCTTTCTCAGTTTCTACTATAGTAGGTAGCTCCAATATATCCAGGTAGGTATACAGGAGCTACCTGGTTATAATATTCCAGAGAGTTACCTCAGTGGATCTGGTAGAGTTAGAGATGACTAATTTTGATATCATTCTCGGCATAGATTGACTTTACTCATGTTATACCTCAGTTGATTATAGAAATAGAGTTGTTCAGTTTCAGTTTCCTAATCTACCAGTCATTGAATGGAGGGGTAGTACCTTTGTGCCTAAGGTTCAGATCATTTCCTATCTTAAAGCAAGAAAAATAATTTCTAAGGGGTGTGTTTATCATCTTGTTTGAGTCGAAGACTTTAGTTTTGATCATCCAAGTCTTGAGTTAGTTTTAGTGGTAGGGAATTTCCAGATATGTTCCCTGAAAACCTTCTCAGAGTTTCTCCCAAAAGGGAAATTGACTTCGAAATAGATCTTCTTCCAGATACCCATCCTCTCTCTATTCCACCCTACAAAATGGCTCCAACTGGGCTTAAGGAGTTGAAAGAGTAGTTGAAATATCTCCCAGATAAGGGTTTCATCAGGACCAGTATTTCCCTTTGGGGAGCTCCAGTCTTGTTCGTGCATAAGAAAGATGGTTCTCTCAAAATGTGTATTAATTATCGTTAGTTAAACAAAGTCATGATCAAGAATAAGTAACCTCTCCCCAAAATTGATGACTTGTTCGACCATTTTTAGGGTGCCAGTTATTTCTCTAAGATAGACCTCAAATTCGACTATCATCAGCTTAGAGTCACAGAATGTGAAATTTTGAAGACAACCTTCAGAACTCGGTATGGTAACTTCAAATTCTTAGTTATGTTATTTGGACTAATGAATGCCCCTGTAGCTTTTATGGACTTGATAAATAGGGTGTTCAAGCAGTACTTGGACATCTTCGTCATAGTCTTTATTAATGATATTCTTATCTATTCCCCTAGTGAGAATGATCATGCAGACCATCTGAGAATTCTGTTGAAGACTCTTAGAGCTCATAGTTGTTCACCAAATTTAGTAAGTGCAAATTTTGGCTAAGATCAGTAGCTTTCGTTGTCCATATTATTTTCAGTGATGGCATTAGAGTCGACCCTCAAAAGACCAAAGCAGTAAAAAACTGGCCTAGACCCATCTCTCTATCAGATATTAGGAGTTTCTTGGGCTTGGATGGCTATTATAGATAATATTTTGAGGTGTTTTCATCTTTTGCATCCCCCATGTCTTAATTAACTCAGAAGAAAGTCAAATTTTAGTGGTCAGATTTTTGTGAGAAGAGTTTTCAGGAGCTGAAGACTCGTCTCACTTCAGCCCTAGTTTTCACTTTGCCAGATGGTTCAGATGGATTTGTGGTTTACTATGATGCTTTCAGAGTTGGTCTTGGTTGTCTGTTGATACAGAGAGGTAAGGTCATAGCCTATGCCTCTAGACATCTTAAGCCCCATGAAAAGAATTATCCTACCCATGATCTTAAGTTGGCAGTTGTTGTGTTTGCTTTGAAGATATGGAGACATTACCTTTATGGGGTTCATGTGGATGTGTTCACTATCCATAAGAGTTAACAGTATGTTTTCTCACAAAAATATTTGTATCTTTTCAAAGAAGGTGGCTTGAGTTATTGAAAAATTATGATATGAGTATGTTGTATCATCCGGGAAAAGCTAATATGGTGGCAGATGCCCTGAGCAAGTTGTGTATAGGTAGTGTTTCTTATGTTAAAGAGCATAAAAAGAAGTTAGTCGGTAAGGTTCATCAGTTTGCTATATTAGGTTTCTGGTTGGTTGATTCAACAGAAGGTAGTGTATGGGTTTAGAATGGTTCGGAATCTTCCTTGGTTGCGTAAAAGAAAAGCAATATAGATATCCTAGTTTGGTTAAGTTGAAGGAGTCGATTAGATATCAAAAGGTGTAGGTTTTCTCCCAAAGGGAAGATGGTGTACTTTGTTATTAGGGTGGATTATGTGTTCCATATGTTGATGGCTTAAGACATCAAATACTTACAGAAGCGCATAGTGTGCAATACTCTATCCATCTAGGAGCCACTAAGTTGTATCATGAATTGTAAGAAATCTATTGGTGTAGTCGTATGAAGAAGGATAATTTAGAGTTTGTAGCTAAGTGTTCTAGTTATCAGTAAGTTAAGGTTGAACACCAAAGGCCTAATGGCATATTATAGGAGTTCAGTGTCCTCACTTGAAAGTGGGAGGTGGTGAACATAGATTTTGTGATAGGGTTCCCTTGCACGCGTCATCAGCATAATTCGATATGGGTCATTGTAGATAGAATGACCAAATCAGCTCATTTCCTGCCAGTTCATACTTCTTACTCAGCTGATGATAATGCCAGGCTCTATCATAGGGAGTTGGTTAGGTTTCATGGGATTTCATTGTCTATCATATCAAATAGAGGTACTCAATTTACCTCTCACTTTTCAAAGGCTTTTCAGAAGGGTCTTGGTAACCAAGTATCTCAGTACAGCTTCTATCCTCAGACAGATAGTCAGGCAGAGAGGGCCATTAAGACCTTAGAAAATATATTAAGAGCATGTGTTATTGACTTTAGAGGTAGCTGGGATGATCACTTACCTTTGATTGAGTTTTCCTATAACAATAGTTAGCACTCCAGTATTTAAATGGCTCTGTTTGAGGCTTTTTATGGAAGGAGATGTAGATCCCCTATTGTTTAGTTTAAGGTAGGTGAAGCTGCTTTGATAGGGCCTGATACAGTGTTTGATGTGATGAAGAAAGTTTGTTTGATTCGGGAGAGGTTGACGACAACCCAAAGCCGTTAGAAATCCTTTGCAGATGTGAAGAGAAGAGATCTTGAGTCTGAGGTTGGTGATTTGGTTTATTTGAAAATATCACCCATGAAGGGAGTGAATAGATTTGACAAGAAGAGAAAGCTCAGTCCCCGATATGTTGGCCCGTTTAAAATCTTGAGTCTTTTTGGAAAGGTGGCTTGTGAGCTTGAGTTGCCTGCAAATTTAGCCTCAGTGCATCCAGTGTTTCATGTTTCCCTGTTGAAGAAGTGTAATGGTGATTCAGTTATTATTGTCCCATTGGAAAGCATAGATATTCAGGATAATCTCTCTTACGAAGAAATCCCAGTTGAGATCCTTGATCATCAGGGTCGTAGACGAAGGAACAAAAAAGTTCCCTTGGTCAATGTTCTTTGCTGGAATTAGTCCGTTGAGGGAGCTACTTAGGAAGAAGAAGCGGATATGCAAACCAAGTAGCCTCACCTTTTCTCTGTGAACTCAGATTCAACTTGAGGTAACAATTTTCTTCAAATTGACTCTCTTCCATTCTCAGTTTCATCTATGTAATCCATTTCATGTCATTGCATATATTCAGTTCAGTTCATATATCATGTTTCAGACTCAGTTATGTAATCATGTTTCCAGTCATGCATATTCAGTATATTATCTCAGTTACTTCGTGACAAACCCCGAAATTCTGGTCATGTCATATGGGCACCTCAAGCGCACATGTACCAAAGATCACCCTGTAACCCAACCTAATCATCAACAAACATCCACACGGGTCGAAGAAATCCCAACCATAAAATAAGAATAGAGGAAATATAAGTCTATAACTAATGCTGGATAATATCTACCATTTTATTAATAACAACAGTCTAGCCAATATGCCCAAGTCCACAGTCATCCACAAAACCTCTAAACAACTGATTCAAAGATATGTCGGGACATGCCCGCGACAATAGCCAAGTACCAAACCAATACAAGTCAATGACATATAGTAAAATGACTATGAAAGGTAGGTCTTCCGGAGAATGGAAGTTCACCACTTCAAGGTCAATGCATGAATCCGCTCGAACACCTGATCACTGTATAGAAGAAGAAGAAGAAGAAGACTTTTCGATGCCTACATCGCATGGGGAAGTAGCACCCGGAGAAGGTTAGCGAATGGAGCGCTAGCATGTAACTCGAGGATAAGGATAAAATAATATCATCATTCAACAACAAGTCAACATATATCATATTCAATCCTACTCACACATTTATTCTTACACATAGTATATCACATGCCAATCAAGTTATCAAAACTTAACAACATTCTGAATTTCTTCAATAATATGACACAAAGTGGAGGAATCCGACATTCCACTAAGTTTCATACCATCCTCCTTAGGCATAAGACTTTAACCATATTCATATATCATTAGACAAAGTACTTCATCCATGGCTATACTTCATCAAGAAAATGGACTACAACCACGTAGTCATCTATTAATACAAGGGCATGCTCACATATTCACTTAGTCATAGAACTCTAATCACATAATCACATATTTAACCGAGCATGGAACTTTAATCACATAATCACATATTTAACAGCACATGGAACTCTAATCGCATGCATACATATTCAAGTAAGCGTGGAACTCTAACCGCATGCTTACACATTTAAGTGGGCATGGAACTCTAATCGCATGCTTACATATTTAATTGGGCATGGAACTCTAATCGCATGCTTAAAAATTCAACAGGGTATTTTAACATCAAGAGATCTCTTTAGGCAAGGGACTCAAACCACAAGCCATTTAATTGGAATAGGGACTCGAACCACAAGTCATTTCATTGGGCAAGGGACTTGAACCACAAGCCATCTCATCGACTAGGGACTTGAACCACTAATTATTTCATTGGGCAAGGGACTCAAACTACTAGCCATCTCATTGGACTAGGGACTCGAACCACTAGTCATTTTATTGGGCGAGGGACCGAACCATAAGCTATCTCATCGGACTAGGGGCTCGAACCACTAGTCATATCATCACCATTATTAGTCGACATTTGAACTCTTGACCCATTAGTTCATGCATTAACATTCATACAATTCATATCACATTTAAGGGCTTTGGCTTACTTGGCCAAACCAACATTATACATGACCACATGGTCTCCATAGGAGCCTTCATTGATCAATAATTTTAATAGAACGATGCCTTCATTTAATTCATCATACAATTCAATTTGTGGTCCTTAAGACCCACACAAACTATTTACATGTCATTAACAACATATATCAAATTTTTACCATACTTGGTTCCATACACAATTCAAGTTCAAACTTAGGAAATTGAACCCTTCTTCTTATCCATCAAACCAATGTGGTCATATTTTAACAAATTACATGGCTAACCATACCAACACAATACCAATTAACAAACATTCATACAAAAAGGGTCATTGCCCTATTTAAGCCACAAGCTAACCCATTACATGCTTAACAAGGTTCTTATCAACCATTTCCAAGAATTTACAATTATTATAACTTAATACATGGCCAATAAGGCCTTCTATAAATATTCATATCCATTTAGGCATTATCATGACTCATTCATGTACACTAGCCCAATTCAATAGATGCACATTTGATCATCACACAACTATTTAACCATTGATAATTTCAATAGGACACATACCTTGACTCAACCCATCATTAATTACATTTATGGTCACCAAGACCCACATATCCATTCACAATTCATTAGCAAGTTTTCACTATATTCTTACTCTATTTAGGCTCAACACACGCAATAAATCCATTATTATGTCTAGGGTTTCAATCCCTTATTATATTTATTAGTCATTGATCTAACAATATCACAAAATACATAATACATGGTTCAAAATAACTTTAACATACCATTTACCAATAATTCATGCTCATTAGGCCATTTTCCTAACTCAATACATCACCCATATGTAACTAGGCATTTCACTTAGACATTTTCACAAACACCTTTTGTGCATAATTATATCAAGGTCATTTTCATGGTAGATATCATCAAGACTAAGACTACTAAAGACCCTCTTGTTAAAAATACACAACAAGCATCCACATATGCAATCTACCATCAATAACATATTTTAGCACAAGTATAAACAAGTATCATCATTATTCATTATTAGGTTGTAAAACCCTTTTCATTTGATTCAAAAACACCATGTACACTTACTAATTCAAGTATGAAATACATGGGTTTAGAGTTATTTAAAGAGGTTAAGATATACATGCCTTAAACAAGATGACACGCCAACAATCTTGACTCCTTCTTGCCACTAGATGAACACCTCCAAACCCTAGCCTCCAATCTTGCTTCCAAGATCCATTAGAGTGATTAGGATGTTTTGGTCTTATAATATGAAGACTAAGGAGGATACTATGAATTATATATGTCAAGTAACTAGGTTTTTAGGCAAGATAAATGGCCAAAATGTCCTTGGTTAAAAGATGGAAAACAGACACGTGTAGGGGTTCGACTCCCCCTCACAGTTCACTTGGTAAACGTAACCTAGGGTACGAGTGGTACCCTAACTTGTACCCAAGGCTTCCCCTAGGTCAACCAAACTGTTGTGGTTACTAAAATATACCTTTGAGTCATAACCAAGGGTATGACTCACCCTCCAATCGTGAGCTCAAGTCAAGACCAAAATAGTCCACTCTAGGTTTGAGACCTTACTCTATATGGTTGACTAGTATACAACTCATAATCATGGTTAAAACTAAGAGATGACCTTGGCGTATGGTGGACAGTATAATAACCTAACATACTATCTAGTATATAAAAGTGTAGGCGATGGAGGGTACGAGTGTAACCTAGTGTACGACTCAAGTACTGTAACACCCCAATTTCCTGAATCAGAATGCTACAAGGTGCTCATGACCTCGAAGGACCACAAGCCAACCCATGACTGATATCTATACCTGTACACTACATAATATAACATGAAAATGCAGAAACATGTACTGAATGGCCATAAGGTTCAAATCTGAATAAAACATCTGATAAGATAATGTCTAAAAATGGTATAACAATACCAAAACAAATCTAAAATAATTGTCTGACATGCTTATTCTGGAAAGCCTCTAAACTGTCTGAATAAGGATTTGATGGGATATGTCCCCAACTAACTCCATCTAGCAACTGAACTAAAATAGTAAATGAAGCAATAATCATATCATCCTTAAATGAGAAGGACTCACTGGAAACTCTGAACACTGGAATGCTACTACTGATCTGGAGCTCGTGTCTCTGAACCTATGGTGTAACATAAGAGAAAGAACCATAGCACAAATGCATCAGTACGTCTAAATGTACTGAGTATACGAGTGAGGTAAGCTAAATGCAAAGGGTTATATGCATGAACAATACTGACTGATATGAACGTGAGAATAGATACATGCATAAGCAACTATAACTAAACTCATAGAGATACTGACTATTGAGTCTGAATATTAAAAACATAAGTGTACTGATACTGAGATACTGAATAGATAAAATGACTATTTCTGACATTTAAATTATGAAGAACTGGTTTGATTAACTGTGTCTAACAGTCCTGATACTGAGTACTGATAGCATGAGTGACTATATCTGATAGCCCTGATACTGATTATTGATAACATGAGTGACTGTATCAGACAGTCCTGAATCTGATGGAACTATCTGAGTCCCGTATTGCATCTGAGTTAACTGTATCTAACAGTCCTGCTATACTAAAATCTGAAGAACTATCTGAGTTCTTTTACTGAGACTGAGAATGAAACTGTGGGAGGTAGTTGTTCAACCGACATACCCCATATGTGCCATTATGGCTAATCTGGGGTCCAATCTCTTCCCTGACTGGAAGGGTGTCAATACTATGCCACTGGTAAGGACAACATGTGAGCAACCCTCATATAACAGGTAACTCTAGTGAGAATGGTGAAACCCCTCATATAACAGGTTCAGCCACCTCATCTACCCTAATATAATAGGTTGCGATGTCTTAACTTATCCTGGCTAAATAATTCTGGAATGCGAGGATGACTGCTAAGAATCACACCCTTATATAACAGGTGAGTTCCTATCCTTGAGTTCACTCAGTGCTAACTCCTATTCTCATCTGAAGAGACTGAACATGATTTAACTGACTGGGCTGATTAACTAAACTGAAATTATTTATTGAACTAAACTGATTAATTGAATTGATTAAGTGAACTAATGTTAGTGGGATTTTTTAGCAGAGCTAAACTGAGTTTACTGGATTCCGATGATTGACGGAGTACCACTGATATCTGGTAGCTAACTGAGTTCATGAGATTACTGATCTTATTGAGTATTGAGTTCATGAGATTTCTGAGAGTACTGAATTACGGATATTTCTGAAGTTTTTGATATCACTGAGTATTGAGATTAACTGAGATTAACAGAGTTTAACTGAGATTGACTGAGTTACTGAACTTTCCAGAGTTACATGACTGACTGAATTTGTAGGAACATAGCTTGGCTGAGAGTATCGTGAATACATGCATAGCTCTAGGCACACAGCTATATTTTTTGGGTACAAGTACCCCCAAGACTCGATGGAAGAAAACTGACAAACATGACTTTCTTGAATGCATGACCAACATCAAAAATCCATAATATCATAACTTAGGGAATTTCATGAAGTAAATGGTTATCATATATCTTTTACATAAGTAGGATCTTTGTAAGTAAGTATGGCACAATCTCAGAAGACTAGTTAATGAATAATCCAACAACATTTACAAGACACAACATCAATATTAAAGTCATTGGAACATAGGGGCATATCATGAATCCTTCACTTATTCACAATTTAGCTATATTGCATAATTTCTAGCTCCTTAGGCATTTTATCAAACACCTTGCATGCACTCTTTAAGGCATAGGTATATTCATAAGTTTCACCATATTAAACCACTCAAATTCATGAGTTCCAACTAACATGATAATAATCTCCATGAAAATAGATCAAAATACTACTTTACAACATAAGTAACAACCCCCAACATGTATAGAATCATATCACCATGAAACAATCATAGTTTAGTATTTAAAGATTGATTCTTGAACTCCACGGATGAAAGGGGTCCGTGGATGAACACTACGCATACCTTAAAGCTTAATCTTGAAAGAGATCTAATATTTCTGAAGGTTCTTGAAGAAATTCTTAGGCTTGCTCTTGATGAGATGATCTTGAGAGAAAACCCTAATCTTGTGGTTGAGAGTGTATGAGAGAGCTTTTTGAGATGTTTAACTAAAGAGAATGAAAGATAATATGCTCCTTGAGGGTTATAAGTCATGGAAGTAAAGGAAAAGACCAAAATACCCTTGCAAAATACCCCTCAATTGCTGAAAAAAATAGCTGATGACATTCATGACAAACCGTTATACTGGTGATAGGTCGTCATGAATTGTCGTCACAAAAAGGTAAAATATTTGTTTTCTGGTTAAGGTTGACGACATTGGTGATAGGCCATCACAGGCATGATGGCTTGTCACAAAATGTCATCACTGGGGGTGAAAATCTATCCAGGGCTGACGACATTGGTGATAGGCAGTCACGGGCATGATGGCTTGTCACAAAATATTGTCACTGGGTTTCCCAACCTAATATGCCAGAGTAAAATAGGCATAAATCCTTGTTCCAATGTTAGATTTAGATGAAACTGGTATCGTTGAAAAGATAATTCAAAGAGATTTCATTTGATATATAGTAAGACACCCAGTTCGTCATATACAATAAGTTATGGTCGATTGAATTTAACCCAAGTTTTGATGCTCACTAAAACTTGAATGATAGGAAAGCTTTCAACTTGTACTTGAGTTAGGGAACCTTTATGATCTAAATTCATGCTCAAATAGATTCCCACGCTACATAATTGATTAACACACTAAATTTACATAGGATTCGAGGCTTTTAAAATGTCTACGCATAGGAATGATGGATTTTTATCCTAGTCTAAAATGTGGGGTATTACAATATCTCCCCCTTGGGAACATTCATCCTCAAATGAGACTGGCTGAGATTAGAGAAAAGACAACTAACGTAGATATAGAGAATGAATAACTAATCATGATTTCATGGCTGACATTATTGATAAGCTGAAAATATCATAATGAACATACATATCTAATGCATATATAACTGATTCATAATTACATGAGGGAGAGTACTAATAAGCTGATCATGCATATCTGATGCGTGAATATATGACTGAACTGTCTCATGATTATGAAAATGAATATGCAATAGTAAAGCTACCAAGTTTGAACTGGGAACTGAGCATGAAGCGGAATACCAAGTTTGTACTAAAATTTGAATATTATAATAAGTAAGCTCAAAGAAAACTGCTACCATGAATTAAAAATACCAATGAGTCTAAGATTAATTACTCAATATGCATGAGCGAAGACATAAGAACATAACTGAGTCTGGAATATGATACATGAACTGAACTGAGTCTCTAATACGTGACATGGATAGAGTATCGTGTCGTGGCTACACTGAGCCATTGAGTACATGGCTTACTGTTGAGTTTTGAAGCTAGAGGGTCAGATCATAAGTGACACTTCCTCCAAGATAGATTCATTAAAGAAAATGACATGTCTAAATTAAGGAAGTTTGAGGGCTATAGTGTATCTCCCCCTTGGGACACTATGTCCCTTGAAGGATGCTAAACTGACCTTGCTGAGATATTGAGGAAATTGAGGCAATGAACAAGGCACCTAGGTAAGAAATCGTGACTGATTATTTGAGATCTGAAATTGAAGCGTGATGACGAATGCATAGACATACAAACTTATTTGATTAAATAAGTAACTGGTAACTAAATATTGGGTATGCAAGACTGAATTGTACTGAATCTGAGTAGCTGGGCTGAGGCCATAAGTATTATGCATATGAGAAGGGACTGGATGAGGTAACTGAGTATGGATTTCATGAAAGCTATATTGTCTGAAAATGCAGGACCAAGCATATTACATGATTTGGAAATATTCCATAGACTGGGGTATTAGAATACCTATAATTGAGTAATTGATAACTGTATGCTATGGTCAAGAAAGTAATTGAGTAATTGATAATTGTGAACATAAGCTATATCCATGGAATCTGAGACATGAAGCATGCATAGGCACTATGCTGACTGAAGTACAAAGCTTTACGCTGAGATAAGTATGGGTCAGGAATCGCCTTTCCTAACTTCTTTTCTGTACATACTGGCACTACTATTGGAATCTGAGAGCCTAACTTGGGTACTTGATCTACCATCTCCCCTTGGCTTTAAGCTATCATTATAAGTCTGTAAATACTAAACTAATCTCTAAACTGCACTGAAATCATCATCACATACTTAAACTCTGATCAACACATGCTCACATTACTAAACACATCATGTGCCTCGGTTGCCTCACATACTACTAATATCACATCCATACCTTCATGCCTAATTTCAAGACAATAAACTTAAATTTCTAACTCCCACTGTTCAAGCCTACTGATTCATTATAGCACAACTATCACCATGAATACATAATCTATTTAATCTGGATATCGTATGCCAACTTATCTACTGCTAAACTCCTGGGTTCATGCTTCTAACTCTGGGTCACATGCTATCCTAGGATTCTGAGAAGGGATTTGATGGCATATCTTAATCTGGATTCGAGAGTGAGTTCTCATGATCATGAATAATATCCATAAAACTTTGGAATATAACTTAACTGATTGGATACTATCTGAGAAAGCCCTATCTTTAGGACTTGAGCTTCACTGTTTCTGCTATCTTGAAAGTAAGGTGGAATTAATTTGAGTGAAGCATGATAAGAATCTACATGAGTTTCTTAGAGAACCCTGCTATAGCACGATCTAAGACATGAAAGAAGGGAAACTATTCCTAAAACACCTCATAGCCTCTTGCACATAAGTGTGGTGCACAACATACGCAAGTACAAGACTCTACTAGATGCGGCTTTCAGACTTCCTAGGACTCTAATGAACCTTAGGCTCTGATACCAAGTTTGTAACACCCCAATTTTTTGAATTGGAATGCTACACGGTGCTCATGACCCCAAAGGACCATAAGCTAACCCATGACTAATATCTATACCTGTACACTACATAATATAACATGAAAATGCAGAAACATGTACTAAATGGCCATAAGTTTCAAATCTAAATAAAATATCAGATAAGACAATGTCTTAAAATGGTATAACAATACCAAAACAAATTTGAAATAACAGTCTAACATGCTATAGTTTGGAAAGCCTCTAAACTATTTGAATAAGGAGTTGATGGGATATGTCCCCAACTAACTCCATCTTGCATATGAACTAAAATAGTAAATGAACCAATAATCATATCGTCCTTGAATGAGAAGGACTCACTGCAAACTCTGAATATTGGAATGCTACTGCTGATCTGGAGCTCATACCTTTGAACCTATGGTGTAACATAAGAGAAAGCACCATAGCGCAAATGCGTCAGTATGTCTGAATGTACTAAGTATATAAGTGAGGTAGGCTAAATGCAAAAGGTTATATGCATGAACAATACTGACTGATATGAACATGATAATACATACATGCATAAACAACTATAACTGAACTCGTGAAGATACTGAATACTGAGTCTGAATATTAACAACATGAGTGTATTGACACTGAGATACAGAATAGATAAATGACTATTTTTGATAGTTCAAATTATGAAGAACTGGTCTGATTGACTATGTCTAAAGTCCTGACACTAAGTACTGATAGCATGAGTGACTATATCTGATAGCCCTGATACTGATTACTGATAACATGAGTGACCGTATCAAACAGTCCTAAATCTAATGGAACTATTTGAGTCCCGTATTACATCTAAATTGACTGTATCTGACAGTTCTGGTATACTGAAATCTGAAGAACTATCTGAGTTCTTTCACTAGGACTGAGACTGAAACTGTGGGAGGTAGTTTTTCAACCTACATGCCCCATATGAGCCATTATGGCTAAGCTGGGATCCAATATTTTCCCTGACTAGAAGGGTGTCAATACCATGCCACTGGTAAGGACAACGTGTAGCAACCCTTATATAACAGGTAACTCTAGGGAGAATGGTGGAAACCCTCATATAATAGGTTAAGACACCTTATCTACCCTCATTTAATAGGCTGTGATGTCTAAACCTATGCTGGATACATAGTTCTGGAATGCAAGGATTACTGCTAAGAATCACACCCTCATATAACAGGTGAGTTCTCATCCTTGGGTTCACTCGGTGGAAACTCTTACTCCCATCTGAAAAGACTGAACATGATTTAACTGACTGGGCTAATTGACTAAACTGAACTGATTTATTAAACTACACTGATTGACTTAACTGATCAAGTGAACTAATGTTAGTGGGATTGTTTAGCGGAGCTAAACTGAGTTTACTAAATTCCAATGACTAACGGAGTCCTACTAAATCTGGTAGCTAACTGAGTTCATGAGATTACTAATCTTACTGATTATTGAGTTCACGATATTTCTGAGAGAACTGAATTATGGAGATTTTTGAAGTTTTTGATATCACTGAGTACTGAGATTAACTGAGTTTAACTGAGATTGATTGAGTTACTGAACTTTCCTGAGTCACACAACTAACTAAATTTTTTGGAACATGGCTTGACAGAGAGTATTGTGAATACATGACATGGCTCTACGCACACAGCTATATTTTTTGGGTACAAGTACCCCCAAGACTCGATGGAAGAAAACTGACAAACATGACTTTCTTGAATGCATGACCAACATCAAAAATCCATAATATCATAACTTAGGGAATTTTATGAAGTAAATGGTTATCATATATCTTTTACATAAGTAGGATCTTTGTAAGTAAGTATGGCACAATCTCAGAAGACTAGTTAATGAATAATCCAACAACATTTACAAGACACAACATCAATATTAAAGTCATTGGAACATAGGGGCATATCATGAATCCTTCACTTATTCACAATTTAGCTATATTGCATAATTTCTAGCTCCTTAGGCATTTTATCAAACACCTTGCATGCACTCTTTAAGGCATAGGTATATTCATAAGTTTCACCATATTAAACCACTCAAATTCATGAGTTCCAACTAACATGATAATAATCTCCATGAAAATAGATCAAAATACTACTTTACAACATAAGTAACAACCCCCAACATGTATAGAATCATATCACCATGAAACAATCATAGTTTAGTATTTAAAGATTGATTCTTGAACTCCACGGATGAAAGGGGTCCGTGGATGAACACTACGCATACCTTAAAGCTTAATCTTGAAAGAGATCTAATATTTCTGAAGGTTCTTGAAGAAATTCTTAGGCTTGCTCTTGATGAGATGATCTTGAGAGAAAACCCTAATCTTGTGGTTGAGAGTGTATGAGAGAGCTTTTTGAGATGTTTAACTAAAGAGAATGAAAGATAATATGCTCCTTGAGGGTTATAAGTCATGGAAGTAAAGGAAAAGACCAAAATACCCTTGCAAAATACCCCTCAATTGCTGAAAAAAATAACTGATGATATTCATGACAAACCGTTATACTGGTAATAGGTCGTCATGAATTGTCGTCACAAAAAGGTAAAATATTTGTTTTCTGGTTAAGGTTGACGACATTGGTGATAGGCCATCACGGGCGTGATGGCCTGTCACAAAATGTCATCACTGGGGGTGAAAATCTACCTAGGGCTAACGACATTGGTGATAGGCCATCATGGGCATGATGGCTTATCTTAAAATGTCGTCACTGGGTTTCCCAGCCTAATATGCTAGAGTAAAATGGGCATAACTCCTTGCTACGATATCGGATTTAGGTGAAATTGGTATCGTTGGAAAGATAATCAAAGAGATTTCATTTGATATATCGTAAGACACCCAGTTCGTCATATACAATGAGTTATGGTCGATTGAATTTGACCCAAGTTTTGACGCTCACTAAAGCTTGAACGATAGGAAAGCTTTCAATTTGTACTTGAGTCAGGGAACCTCTATGATCTAAATTCATGATCAAATATATTCCTACACTACATAATTGATTAACACACTAAATTTACATAGGATTTAAGGCTTTTGAACTGTCTACGCATAGGAATGATGGATTTTCATCCTAGTCTAAAATGTAGGGTATTACAAGTACCCCCAATAGTATCCACTCCAAAGATATCAAAGAGGTTGTTGTCTTCTTCAAGGGTTCAAGTCTAAGTGTTTCAATTCTTTCCCACATGGATAGGTGAGTATAGATTCAAGTTAACACCCCAATATGCACCTAAGAAGTCTTTAAACAAGTTGAAACAACACACAATAAAGATAAAAACACAACACACATATCATGATCATTGCTATTCAACCAAAAATTATTGCAAGGCCACATTCTTGGGTGTTTTACTTCAGTACTCTCAGTTAAACCAGTCTCATTCAAGGATGAATGTTCTCAAGGGGGAGATATTGTAATACCCCGTACAGCCTTAGCTTATTTTAGCTCTCAGTTGCATGTTTAAGGGGTCCAAGACTTGAAAGTTTCACTAAGTATTAGGACTTAGTCATTTCCAAGACCCCTAAATTTTGATGATTTTATTTTTGACCTTTATGAACTCAGGACATTGATATTGAGTTGATTCATAATCGGGGTAGTTAAAAGTATATCTCAGGTGAGTTTCAAAATTTTTGGACGAGCGTAAGGGTAAGTTTAGAGAACCAAGGTTGTAGCACCACTGGGATTATCCCATGTCACACCCCCTAGTGCACCACTTCAGAACCCGTGTTGCACCTACCAATGCAATGCTCTACAGTCCATACCGCTCGCTCTAGTCTGATGCTCCAGAACCCGCGTCTCTCCTTCCCTTTTTGTCCAGCTTTTGTTCCTCATCATTTAAAGGCATTTGGGTCATTTCCTCTTTATCCAACTCATCCATAATATGAAATTTAGGTTCCCAAAGAGCACTATTTACTCCTTTTATCACAAATTCTCTCCAAAGAAGCATCTCCTTCCTTAAGAACAAACACTAACTCTTTCATGAGCAATCAAGGAATTTAATTTTCATACCTTAAGAAATTCCCAAGAATCTTCATGAATTCATCCAGTGAGGTATATGTGATGTTCATCCATGGGTTCCTTTCACCCATGAAGTCCAAGTACCCTTTTTGGTTTTTTAAATTATGAGTTTTAAATGTTCAAGTTGAACTAATTCCATGAATCTCTTGTTAATTCAATTACACATTATAGTTACAAGTATTTTCAAGTAGAATGAACCATATCATATTTGAATATTGGAATTTCCATGTCATGTTTAATTGGTTTTAGTATGAATCCTCAAGTCACGTGTTTAGCCATAAAATTCTATTGTTTCCTCTTGTTTAAGATATACTCATATTTAAGTGTATGATTTTCACATGTTTTGATGAGATTCCATGTTTGGGTCTTTGAACCATAATCACATATTACTGTATTTCAAGTTTTATATTGCATACTCATGGAATTCGGTGTTGGTGGGTTATGAAAACCCAATACCTATGTGTTTTACATAAATTTAGCTTTTCAAGTACTCAGACAATTAATCCATAACTCTTATTAGTATACTTACTTGTTTATGATCATGATGAGCATAATGAGTTACGTAATAATGTTCAGTCTAGTTCAGTCCATTCCAGTATCAGTGTTAATTTAGTTGGGAGTAGGATTTAGCACCGAGTAAACTCTGGGATGAGGGCTCACCTGATAGTAGAGGGTGTGACCCTTAGTAGCAATTCTTGAGTTATAGAACTGCATAGCCAGTGTAGGTTAGAGATGCCTACCTGCCATTTGAGGATTGACTAAGTGTTTACCTCCTAGTTGAGGGTGACACATATATATTTAGTGAGCTTGAAGGTTGAGGGTGACTCCCTAGTTCTTCAGGACACCAGTTTAGTGGATCCACACAGCCACTATTAGTACCCATGGCACAGTAATGACACCCTACCAACTAGGTTATAGGTTCGACCTCGATTAGCGCAGATTAGGGGCATGTCAGTTCAATGATACCTCCCACAGTCTCAGTACAGTATTTAGTATAGTTTTAGTTCAGGTATGCCCGACCAAAGCATACAAATTCTCAGTTATTCATTTATCATATTTCAGTCTTTTAGTTTACAAATTATTTAAGATATATGTTTATGCTTGGTCTTAAATTCTTAGATATTACAGTTCATGCATTTACGTTCAGTTATCTCATGCTATTCAGTTAGTCCTTTTTCATATGCACAATACCCCATTATTTTATCCTGACCTCATCTTATATACTAGTACATTCAAAGTACTGACTGCATACTCTTCTTTGCACTATGATGTCTTATATCATAGGTTTAGACACACAGTCTCCCGACCATAGTTAAACAGCTCAGTGTAATCCAGCAGCCATAGTGGTGATTCCTCATCCATCAAGGGCATATTATGTTTATTTAGTTGTTCATATATTTCATTTTATTCAGTCAGTCAGAGTTAGTTAGGGGTCTATCCCATCAACTCCTCAGTCAGTTTAGAGGCTTTCACACATTTAGATAGTCAATTAGATAGTCAGTCAGTTACTTCTAGTTTTTATCAAATATTACAGACTTATGATTGATTCAGTATTTCAGTATTCAGATTTATATTTTCCTTTTCAATTTATCTTCCGCACAGGTGTTATGTTCATATTTATTCAGTCCTCACAGCACATAACAACTCATGGATTATCTTGTGGTCACCTGTGATCATAAGCACTGGTTTTGCGACTAAGGGGTAGCCTCGGGTCGTGACATAAAATCCCTTTTTTGTCAATTATGAATTTTAATCTTCTTTTAGTAATTTATCCTTGTAAATCATGAATTTAATCAATGTTTTCTTAGTAATTTGAATTCAAGCCATGTCAACATGTGTTTTCATATGAATTAAGTTATTTTATGTCATGAATTTCAATCCCCCACATCATGCTTAGTCAATACCGTATCCAATTCTCAAATTTATGCTTTAAACTATATAAATATGATATTCTCCTAAGTTTAACTCATTCCCATATCCAGATTCATGTAATTTATCAGGTTATTGAAATAAAATATGTTTTGTGTCTATGAATTATGATTTACTATCAATGTTTTTTTTTGAACATGTTATTGTATTTAATATAGTCATTTAGTGATGGAAGGTTATGAACACCCGATACCTATGTGTTTTTGCATATTTTTGTTTTCAAGTAACAAGTTAGTCTGAATCATAATTTTATGACCATATTTAGATCACCACTTTTATAGTGAACCCACCAGTATTATTTCATGTTAAGTATATCAGTTTACATGTTTATGATTTATTCAGACATTGCATGCACTGTTGTCTACAAAATACCAGGATATGAGCTTATCGGTTATTAGTACATGCACCAACTTGTGTTTTAGTGTCTTTTAGTTGGGAGTAGAATTTAGCACCAAGAGGGATGTGTGGGTTCAGCGCATCCTATTTCTTAGAAACTACGTGCCATCGTAGGTTTGGGGCCTCGCCAGAGAGTGTTTCCCCTTGCCTAATATGGGCTCAGTTTAGTGATCATCCAGTTCTGGTTCTACTCTAATAGCAAGGATAGAATAGCCCTCCTCAACGTGGGTTAGATATTGGACTTGATCGTAACTCACTTGATTAATGTAAGTTACATGATAGCCCCCACAGTTTCAGTTAGTACTCAGTTTATATCAGTTTAGTTTTACTTGGCCAAGTAATTCAATTACTAGTTATTCAGTCAGACACTTTTATAGATTATTTAGTATTCAAATCATGTCAGTATAATCCATACTTGGTCTTTCTTTTATCTTACATGTTCAAGTTTTCATGATCAATATTAATATATGATCATCGATTTAGTTTTACAGCATGCTTAACTTTAAATGATATTTACATACTGTATTTATGTTTCTACCACTTCCTAGCTTACATAATTATTTTTGGCTCATGATTTATAAATCTCACTATGACTTACAGTTTTCATGTATAGCTATGTATTAAATGTATGTTTCAGCAAATAACTTATTCTTCAGTTGTAAAGAATGATTTTTTAATATATATCCATGACTTAGTGCATGTCCCTATATACTCAGTACATTCCAAAGTATCGACCACATATATGCATTTGTGGATACATTCTTTCATGATATTGCTATCAGATGTAGTCCATACACTAGGGTCAGACAGTTCTCAGCATTCAGCCAACACCAAAAGGTGATGAGTTCTCCTATTTCGGAAACTCCAATCAGTTATAGTTCATGTACTATATTGTTATTATTCTTATGTATTTGTTTGTAGTAGTTAGAGGCATGTCTCATCCACCTACAGCCAGTATTGTAGAGGCTTCAGATATTGTCAGTCAGAGTCATGATATGTAATTCAAGTTCTTTCTTCAGGTTTATCATGTTGTAAACTTATCAATATTACATTTATTTAGATTTTCTCATGATTATGCTTTCGCTCAGCAAATTTAACTTTTATTTACATCATAAATCAGTTGTTCAAGCAGTATGCCAGTACATGGGTTAGCTAGGGATCACTTATAGTTCCAAGCACCGTGTTATGACTAGAGGGTACTCTCTGGTCATGACAAACTTAGTTTCAGAGCCCAAGGTTCAAGTATCCTAGGGTGTCTATGAAGTCGTGTCTAATAGAGTCTTGCAAAATGGTGCGAAGACGTCTGTACTTTTCTTTGAGAGGCTACAAGGCATTTAAGAAATATTTCATATCTTTCATATCTCATATCATACTGTAGAGATGTACTCTAATAAACTTGTATAGATTCTTACATTACTCTATTCGTTCCAACTCTGTCTTAGTTTTGAGGTAATAGAAATAGTCAAACTTAAATTCCTACAGATAAAGTTTTCTCAGAAAACCTCTGCAAATCATCATGAGATTGCATGTGGGCTTAAAATGATCCCATCAGTGCCCTTAATTTCCAAATTTTGAAAGACTTCATTTTTATTCATAAAAATCATGAATTAAGATAAAGTCAAGTGTGCTCTCAAATCCCTTCTTAGAATCCCATAACAGCATATGATCTAGAGTTAGAAGCATGAACTTAGAAGTTTAGTAGTAGTAAAGTAGGGATAGTATTTATCTAAATTTAGTAGATTATGTATCAATAGATTTAGAAGGGTGTTGTTGTGTTTGTTTGATATTGTACTCATGCTTTACAATATGCTCAGTTCCCATAACTTATGGTGCACCCTTAATGACCAGTGAAATTTGCATTATAGCATGCATGCCTTCGATACTCTATTCCTCAGTCCTCAGTTAAGTGTCAAGGTTACGTATAATATTCTTTCATGCTTCAGCTCCTCATGTTCTAACCTTTCACTAGACTCTCCTTATGTAAAGATAGTGGTGATGAAAATGTATGAACAATATTTTAGACGGGAGAGAGAAAATATTCCTTATTAGGAAAATATTGTTGTGTGCTTGTTTTATCTAAGGCTATAAGTGTGAAGAAAGATTGAGGCAAATCTTTTCGCATATGTCAAGTCAGTTGAGAACTATAGGTGCATTTTCTTGGGGATAGTGCATGAAAGTTGTTATTAATGGAGGTATTATAGAATATGGTAAATTCCTAGAAGGGTTGGTTACTTAAAAGTTCATACGTGGTTATAGTGTTAGGCTTGAATGTCATGTTTGTATATAAGTGGACAAATGCATTGTGCACTAGTGAATTCCTAGTAACAGGTTGAAGTTAGTTGTTGTAGTGGTAAGAAGGATTATTCTTGAGATGAGAGCTATGAAAACTCATAGAGTATTGAATTTATGGTTTAGACTGGTATTATGGTGTTATGTGTTATACCTTGTGATATCGAGTTTGGCTTGAACATGGCGAGAGAATTTAGTTCAACTCAAATACTGGTAGAGAGAGTTATCAGTACCCATGTGAAGATTACAAGTGATGTCACATAAAGTGTAGTTAAGGGAGTATCTGAGAAGTGTGGTTAAGCTTGGAAGTTAGCAGTTTCATTGCCTAAGGCATAGTAGTTCCATCCCAGCTTATGTTTTATATGCCTATATTCCATGTTTTAGAGTTGTAGCCATGTCATTCCTCATTCAGACATCTTATTAAGATCATGGCCAAAATTCCTTGCTCCCTAATCTTAGAATCTCTGGCAAGGAGTGTTGAATGTAGCAAATATTCTTTTTCAAGTGACTCTTAGAAATTTTATATCATCAAATATCATTTTACTATTCTAAATAGCCGTTTATGCCAGGAATACTCCAGTTGAGTATAACCTTTCAGTATGAGTTAGTTTGTATAGCCAGTAATTCAATTTAGCAATCAGACAGATAATCTCTTATAATTTTCCATCTTTTCACCTAGTCTTACTATCCAATGATTCATGAATATGCATATCTCATGAGATACCCAAATTTAGAAAACAATATCACGTTGGTTATCTAACTTTAGAATTCAGCTAGATAGTACTAGTGGGTTCCCAAATTTTCAATCTATCACAGCATGCACTAATGAATTCATCTCAGTCCATACATCATGCATCAGTTTCAGATTTAGATATTAATTCATGAATCAGCTCGTAAGTGTTTAGTGCATCATCTCAGCCTTTTCTTAGTATTTTGGTCAAGTAGTATCATTCGGGGATGAATGATCCAAAAGGGGAGATATTGTACAACCCCAATATTTCATGTTCTAAATCTCTCAAAAGATAGCCCATGAAGTTAGCTTCCCAATGCTCTCACCTCTATTTGATATCGTGGCAAGAAGTTATGCAATTTTCTTTTTAAATGTCAATTAGTTGCCAGTGGTTATGTATCATGTGACGACCCATAATCAGACCTTACGAGTTGTTACGAGTAATCGTAGTCACAATAATGCTCATCCAAGAATCTGTTATAGTGGTTATGAGTACATCACATGACTCGTAGAATGACAATACAAATCGTGGTGTGAACCCGTAGCCTGACCAGTAAAGGATCCAAGAATCAAGCCTCATATTTTGGTGGTTTTATTAGCGACTTAAATATATATATATTAAGACCTCAAATAGATCCTAGCTTATAGACAAATTTAAACATCCCTTAGCGATTAAATTCTTGGAATTTATATAATAACAATCAACTTCAAACTAGCATAACTTTGTTCCACTAAGAATTTCTGATCTTGAGACCCACTAACAGATATATAATTGAATTAGTTTTCTAACAATACCAATTTTGCCTTAATTCAATATCAGGGTGAAATGTTATGGCCAAAATACTGAAGCACTGTAAAGCTATCCGGACTACAACTCGTAATATCTCATTACTAGTTGCTAGGAGGGAGTCGTAATTTGGGTAATAAAGGCTGAAAATGGGTTTCTTACTACGACTCAAGCCACGACTCATAACCAGACCTTACGAATCATGACCTAAATCGTTGGGATGGCTTCCAGATGTTTTACAGATGATTCCTAAGGGGTTTTTTGGTCTTTTCCCACTCTTTTAACCCCAAAACTACATCGTTTAAGTTGTTTTAAGGCCGAATAAAAAGTCAAAATCCCCCAAATCCATGATTCAACCGTGACTCCACTTAGATAAATCAAAAGGGGCCATTTTCTCTTTTCTCCAAGGCAACTAGGGTTATTCAACTTAAAGCCCAATTCCAAGAAATTCATTCAAGGCTTTTATAATCAGGTATGTGGGGTATTCATCAATGAGTTCCTTCCACCTATTGAGTCCCAAAATCCCCTTTTTGATCAAGTATGAATTTTTAATCTTCATTTTTGAAATTATCCATGTGAATCATGAATTTAATCCATGTTTTCTTAGTAATTTGAATTCAAGCCATGTCAACATGTGTTTCCATGTGAATAAGTTATTTCATGTTATGAGTTTCCGACATAACCCAAACCATGGCCTTGTCGTAATAAGCAATCTCAAATCCAACAGGGACTGGAGACCACCCTCGATACCCAACCCAACCGACCAACATATGCCCTGAATCATATGAACTCTGAACAGATAACAAGATAATGTATTAATAATGTGGTGACTTTGGGATAAGCCTATATCCGAGGCCAGCCCAACCAAGTCTATCCACTTAATAACCGAAACCAACCATCCAAGCCAACCAATGCCCAAGCCAAACCATAAATTGAAATCAAAATAATAACCCAATGTATATAATATATAAATCATAACCAATCCATACCATACTAAAGTCCACAGTTGTCCATATAAAGCCTCTAGACCAAATCGGAGAGTACCTAGTCGGGACATGTCCCCGACATAACCATAAATCAATTCTTATGAAAGACAAAAGTACATAAAGTAATCCATAACATGAAATAGATGCTTTCCGAACTATGAAATCTCACCACTTTAATCCAACAGTTGATCTCGAATTCGATCACTAAGCAGGAGGAGTAGAATGGTCGGTTCCTAGATCGCGTAGGGATACATCCTTCTAAGGATAGGTTAGCGGGTGAACACTATCATGTACTCAGGATAAGGATAAAATAATAACATTAAATAAAACCAAGTAAACCATTCATATGCTTACAATCCATATAGATATTTATATATAACCATGCCGGGAAAGGGAACTGGGTTTAGCATGCATTTAAAACCATTAATCTAGGTGAGTGTAGCTTAACCGTCCTTAACCACGCATAGGCTATATAGGTCCAATGTAACCCCTTAAACGGTCCTCGATGCATTTATCTGCACAAGCCATAGATACCATAAGAGTAAAGGATTCCCGAGTACCATTACCCCCCTTGATACATATGTATAGTGTACTTAGAGGATTTTTGTGTACCTCGTAGTATCATAAAAGGGTCGACATGCCCTACCTCTCATGTCGGCAAACATGAGTTTCCAGTGTTCGTTCATTGAACTCTTACCTTCACAGTTAGCTATCACACCCCGCCATTATTGCCCAATTAAACCCATTTCCAACCAACCAATCCATTACTCCATTTATATTTACCAAGGCTATTAATAGTGGTATTGTTATACTGACTATTACTTGAAAGTATTGTCCTTATCCAAACCTTTTAAGGTAAAGGGATTCCCGTGTACCCATTTACCAAGTTAACTTGGGGGAGTCCTATGTACCCTACAAGTGTTACATTATGTTTGCTTGGGGGATTACATTGTACCCCACTAGGATGTTAAATTAGGGATTAACCATTATTTGAACCAATTTCATTAGTTCATTCACTTGGGGGATTCCAACATACCCTGTAAGGTTTTCATTTAAGCCAACCATAACCACCAAGACCTTACCCTTTAACTATTCCAAACCATTCACACCATTTAAACCATTTGAGACTATTCCAAACATTTAAATCATTTATACCATTCAAACCATTTACACCATGCAAAACCATCCAAATCCATTTCGGTTTCCATTACCAAACCATACCATGCAATAGTTCCAATGAAAGTTCAACAATAGAGAGAAAACATTCTTTTAGGTATTTTATCGAACATATTGAGGGAATAGCTTTACCAAGCCCAAGACAAAAGTATAAACCATCATAATTAGGGTTACTCAAGACTTATTTTTTAAACCATAACCAACACACACCCATATGTAAAAAACCCTTACCAAAAACATATAAAATATAGTTTAAACCAACACCCAACAATATGCATCAAGACCCCCAACATTGATTTTGAAATCCACCGTTTGTGATTCATAATCCATGTTTAAAACAAAATGAAACATGCCTTTAGTTGGAAATAACAATGGGAGAAGAAGTACATGCCTTATACAAGAAGATTACGGAGAGTAACATGACTCTTGAGCCCTTTGAGGAACACTTGTAGAAAACCTAGCGTACAATCTCCAAGAGAGTGTTTAAAGAGAGTATTTGGAGTGTATCTATCATTTAACAAGTGTTATGAGAGGCCACCAAGGGTTATATTTATATAACGTGAGGTGGAAAATATCCGAAATACCCCCGACTTAGAACTAAAAACAAGCCACGTTAAAGGGTACGACTTACCCATGTCATCCTTACCCTAGGGTATGAGTGGTACCCTAACTCGTACCCTAGACCTTACCATGACCCTACACACTAGTTCCTATACAACTATATCAACCTAACTCGTACCTTAGTGTATGAGAGTACATCAAACTGTACCCACCAATCATATATTGGGTAGATTCCACAAGACCAACCAATAAGCAACATACAACTTGGCATTGAATCCCTCCTATCTTTTTGTATGACTCGTACCTTATTGAGTCGTACCTTGGGAAATAACCAAGACAACTCTACTGTCCAATGTATGAGTGATCTATCAAACCAACCCCAACCCATATCCAAGGTTACGATTGGTACCCTTAATTCGTACCAAGTCCAGTAAGTCTAAAACCCAAGGAATTTTGTAAGGGTCCAACACCTAGGCTATTTCAGTCTCCCCCACTAGGATCATTCATCATCGAATGACGGGTAATGACAAGAAAAAGCACGAGGTAACACATTAACACCCATAAAACTTTTCCTCAACCAAAATAGAAGACATGGACATAATCTAAGATGAGAAGACCATCACATAACTGAAACACGATTTATACCCCAACACCTCCATTTCAACCTCAAACTAAGTTAGAAAACAAAGATACAAGAGGAACCATTCCTTATCTTAACCAAATCAGAAAATAAAGATGTTCTGAAGAACACATACCTTATGCACGAATTTTCAGAACAAAAACCAACGTGGATACTTGGACTCTATGTCCCCCTCCGCATCCCAGGTGGCTTTCTTAGAATTTTGGTTTCACCATAGAACCTTTTCCAAAGCCACACCACTTGTTCGGAACCAGCAAACTTATCGATCCAAGAATCCTCATTGGGAACTCCTTAAAGAACAAAGAAATCGAGATACCAATACCACCCAAAGAAATAAATCAACCAAGAACCATCCATACCTTACCTCTAAATAACATATAGATTACCGAATGAGTGGGATCATGCTGAAGAAAAAGTCTAATTCAACTTATAATTTACTGAGACACATCACTATGAGAGCTTGAGTCTAACTATAACCACTTTCGTGTTCAAGCCTATCCAAAGCTAAAGGGAGTTAACTTAGGCCATCGAGCCCTACTCCTTACATCTATTCGAAAACACTACTTCGCCTTCATCACCATTATAATATGGAAACATAAGTAAAGGACATGGAAAAACCATAACCAACCATTATAACCAAAAGCCCCAACCTATAATTGAACACCCAAACCTATACAACTACTATGCCATGAAATCAATTAATAGAAAACCATGTCTTATAATATCTCTCAAGTACCCACCACTACTATTGGTGTATATCTACAAATCATAATATTTAAGCCTACCGTTTATATACCTGCGGTATTATAATACCCTAAATTTGATACCTGAAATGCTACACAGTGCTCATGACCCCCAAGGACCACAAGCTAACCCATGACTAATATCTTACCTGTATACTGCATAAAATACTTTATAATGTGGAAACATAAACTGAAAGGCCATAAGGTTCAAAACTGAGACATAGTATATGATAAAAATGTAACATCTAGGAGGGGTAGGAAATACCCAAAACAACTAATAGATAAGCTATCTGAACATACTGTAGTCTAGAAAGCCTCTAAAATATGATTGTCTGAATAAGAAGTTGATGGGACATGTCCCCAACTAATAAACTAATTATTGAGCTAATAAAATGATGATCATGTCCTCAAAAGATGAGGACTCACTGCTAACTCTGACAGCTAAGACTGGAATCTACTAATGCTCTGGAGCTCGTGTCTCTGAACCTATGGTATAAGACAGCATAGTACAAATGCGTCAATACTTTGAGTGTACTAGTATGCATGTGAGGTAGGTTGAATGCATGGATTTCATATGCATGAAAAATAACAATAGTAGACTGACTATCATAAGCATGAGAATACATGTGTAAGACATAATAACTGACACGGATACCATGATAACATAATTACTGAATCTAAATACTGATAACATGGCATACTGATAACTAATATAACTATCATGAGTGATTGTATCTGATAATCCTGAATCTAATGGAACTAGTTAAGTCCCATACTATATCTGAGTTGACTATATCTGACAGTCCTGAAATCTAAGGAACTATCTGAGTTCTATTACTGATACTGATTGACTGTATCTGATAGTCTTGATTCTATAACATAAAACTGTAGGAAGTAGTTATCTAACTGATCTGCCCCTAATATACTATTATGGCTGAGTTGGGGTCCAATCTTTAACCCCAATTGGAAGGGTGCCAATACCGCACCACTGGTAAGGACAAACTATAGGTGACCCTCATCTGATAGTGTCCCCAAAAGAGAATGGTGAGGCCCTTATCTGACAGTGCTTATCCACCACACCAACCCTCATCGAATAGAGTTGATGTCTCAACCTATGCTGGATACATAGTTCTGGAATGTAAGGATGGCTTCTAAGAATCATACCCTCATCTGATAATGTGTGTTCCCATCCTTGGGTTCACTCGGTGCTAATTTCTACTCCTATCTAAATAGACTCTGAACATGATTTACTGAACTGAACATAGGCTGAGTTACTGAATTCTGTTGACTGATGGAATACTACTAATATCTGACAACTGACTGAGTTCATGAGATCATGGAGATTTCCTAAGTCATAAGACTGTCTGAAGTGTAAGGATTCATAGCTTGACTAAGAGTTTCCTGAAAACATGACATGGCTCTAGGCACATAGCTAACGTTTTGGGTACGAGTACCCCCAAGACTCGATGGAAGGAAACTGACCAAGCATAACTTACTTGAACATATAACTAACATCATAATCCATAATATAATTATAGAAGCATTTCATCAAAACATGTGATAGGCATAACTTGTACATACATGGGGATTTTATGGTATCATGATAGTTAGGCACTTTTCCTTCATCTAGGCATTTAATCAAACATATAGTAGGCATGGTACATATAAACATAATTGTACAATAATTAAACATCATGGTTCAATTCTAATTTCATCATTAAAGGGTTTAGTCATAGGTTTGCATGAATCTATATCTATAATAATTTAACCTATATAGAATTTATCACCCAACATGGAGTAGAATTCAATTTCTCACTAACCACATGAACAAGAGCAGCCCAATCATGAAATTCATAAGAAAAACCACAAAATTGAATTTAGAAAAGGGATTCTTAGGCTTCATGGACGAAAGAAGTCCATGAATGAACACTATACATACCTTGGTTCATAAATACACAAAGATTGATGAAGGAAATTCTTGATTTTGAATCTTCTACGAAAAGCCCTAGGTTGTTCTTGAGAGGTTTTAGAGAGAAGAGAGTGTATTTTTGGTGAAAAATGGTTGAATCACGTGTTAAAGGGCTTAAATAGGGCTTGAAAATTGACCCTTTTAACCCTGGGCATGTCTTGTAATTTTAGTAAAAATTTCCCGAATTGGACCCCTAGCACAAGGAAACTATGGGACGGCGCGACGCAGAGCCATTGTGTTGTCCCTTCTTTTGTGACCTAAAACTTTGGTGCGGTGCAGAGGAAATTGCACTGAGATACTGGAAAAGGAAAATTGTCACTTTATCTTGTGGCCCGGCGCGCCACTGACAAATATGGCGTTGTTTTATGATGGGAACTTGAAATAGTCATAACTTCTTACTTGATTATCGAATTTAGGTGAATTTTATATTGATGGAAAGCTTATTGAATTTCCCACATAAAAAAAAGTGAAAATCTTAAAAATACCACGTGTACAAAAGTGGATTCATATTTTAAAGAAAGCTCCTCGTATTTTTGAGAGGATTTTAAGCTAGGAAAAGGTACGAGGTATTACAATATCTCCCCCTTGATAACATTCATCATCGAATAAAACTGAGAGTGAGGGGAAGAACAGAAACTGACATACATACAGATTATGAATAACTGAAACATGATCTCATGACTGACATGACTGATAACTGAATATATCATACTGGACACGCATGATTGAGTGTTCTGAGGAACTAAGTTTATCACAATGAGAATGCATGTTTGATGCATAATTATATAACTAAACTGATACGTAAATGTATGACTGAATATGCAATGGTACTTGATACCAAGTTTGTGATAAACATTGAACATGAAACTGAGTAAGCTTAAGGAGAACTGTTACCTTGAGCTTACTCTGAGTTGGCAGAGAAGAGGTGAGGCTACTTGGTACGTATGTATGCTTGTGTCTCCCAAGTAGCTCTCTCGATAGACTGATTTCTCCAAAGAACTTTAACTAGAGGGACTTCTTTGTTCCTCAGTCTATGAGTCTAATAGTCTAGGATTTCGACTGGAATCTTCTCATAAGGAGACTGTTCTGAACATCCATGCTCTGAATAGGGACTACAACTGCTGGGTCACCTATGCACTTCTTGAGCAAAGAGACATGGAAGACTGGATGAACTGAGGCTAGATCTGAAGGTAATTCAAGCAAATAAGCAACCGTGCCAAATTGACTGAGAATCTTAAAGGGACCGATATATCGGGGACTGAGTTTCCCTTTCTTGCCGAACTACTTCACTTACTTTATGGGAGAGATCTTTAGATAGACATAGTCACCAATCTCGAACTCGAGATCTTTTCTACGAATATCTGCATAAGACTTCTGTCAGCTCTGAGCAGCTCGGAGTCTTTCTCTAATCAACTGGAATTTTTCTAAGGCATTGAATACTAGGTCAGGCCCTATGATTGAGGCCTCACTAACTTCCCACCAACCAATCGGAGATCTACATGTCCTACCATAGAGAGCTTTGAATGGAGCCATCTGAATACTAGAATAATAGCTGTTGTTGTATGCAAACTCAATCAAAGGCAAGTGGTCATCCCAACTACCCTTAAAATCAATTGCACACACCCGTAGTATATCTTCTAAAGTCTGAATGGTCCTTTTTGCTTGACCATCTGTCTAAGGATGAAAGGCTGTACTAAGATCAACTTGGGTACCAAGACCTTTTGGAATGCTTTCTAGAAGTGAGAGGTGAACTGGGTACCTATATCTGAGATAATAGATAATAGAACGTTGTGTAATCTGACCAACTCCCTAATGTAGAGTCTGTCATAATCCTGGATGAATAAGAGGTATGAACTAGAAGGAAATGGGCTAATTTGGTCATCCTGTCTACAATGACCCAAACTGAATCATGCTACTGACGAGTTTGAGGTAAACCCATCACAAAGTCCATGTTCATCTTTTCCCACTTCCAAGTAGGAATAATGAACTCCTGCATAGGACCACTAGGCTTCTGATGCTCTATCTTAACCTGCTGACATATAGAACACTTAGCCACAAACTCTGTAATATCTCTCTTCATCCCACTCCACCAATAGACTTCCCACAAGTCGCGGTACATCTTTGTGGCCCCTGGATAAATAGAGTAGCGCACACCATCCTCTTCTGCAAGAATTTGCTGCCTTAATTCATCAACACCTAGAACACAGAGATGACCTTTACAATGCAAAATACCATCCCCTTTGGGAGAAAACCTCTACTTTCTAATCCTAAACTGACTCTTTCAACTTGACAAGGCTGGGATCTCAATCTTGCTTTTCTTTCACCTTGGAAACTAGAAATGATTCTAAACTACTCTAAACCTATATATCACCCTCATCTGTATAGACTAAGCGAACGCCTAGTCTAGCAAGCTGATGTACTTCCTGAGTAACTTTTTCTTACTATCATTCATATGAGCAATACTACCCATAGACAGTCTACTGAGAGCGTTGGCCACTACATTGGCCGTGCTCGAATGATAGAGGACACTCATGTTATAATTTTTAATGAGCTCTAACCACCTTATCTGACGAAGATTGAGATCTTTTTGAGAAAAAACATACTGAAGACTCTTTATGATCTATGAACACATCTACATAAACACCGTATAGATAATGCCTACAAATCTTCAAGGCAAATGTTACGTCTACTAACTAAAGATCATGAGTAGGATAATTCTTCTCATGAGGTTTAAGTTATCTGGAGGCGTAGGCTATAACCTTACCATATTACAAAAGGACACAACCTAAACCCACTCTGGATGCATCACAATACAATACGATTCCATCTGGACCATTTGGAAAAGCTAAAACTGGAGTTGAAGTGAGTCGAGTCTTCAACTCTTGAAAACTCTTCTCGCAAGGATCTGACCACTGAAACTTGATTTTCTTCTGAGTCAATCTGGACATAGGGGATGCAATAGAAGAAAATCCCTTAACAAACTATTTGTAATAGCCAACCAAACCTAAAAAACTCCTGATATCTGATGGAGAGACAAGTCTGGCTAG
The DNA here is from genome assembly GCF_002878395.1 of Capsicum annuum. Lineage (NCBI taxonomy): Eukaryota > Viridiplantae > Streptophyta > Magnoliopsida > Solanales > Solanaceae > Capsicum > Capsicum annuum. Next base: position 162,620,398 of record NC_061114.1, on the reverse strand, counting down.
TTTCTTACCACTTCGGTCTTTGAGGATCTACTCTAATGCCATCACCCAAAATGATATGACCAAGGAATGCTACTAACCTTAGCCAAAATTAGCACTTACTAGATTTGCCGAATAGCTGATGATCTCTGAGAGTCTGAAGTACTATTCTGAGATGGTCTGCATGATCTCACGCACTGTGGGAATGGACAAGAATATCATCTATGAAGACTATGACAAAGATGTCCAAGTACTGTTTAAACACGTAATTCATCAAGTCTACGAAAGCTGTTGGGGCATTGGTAAGACCAAATGACATAAATAGGAATTTGAAGTGACCATCTCGAGTACAAAAATCTATTTTCGAAATGTCACATTCTCTGACTCTGAGCTAATGATAGTCGGATCTGAGGTCTATCTTAGAGAAATAACTGTCACCCTAAAATTGGTCAAACAAGTCATCGATTCTGGGAAGAGGATACTTGTTCTTGACCGTGACCTTATTAAGTTGATGGTAGTCTATGCACATTCTGAGACAACCATCTTTTTTGTGCATGAATAATATTGGTGCGCCCCCACGAAGAAATGTTGGGCCTGATGAATCCCTTATCTAGGAGATCCTTCAACTATTCTTTCAATTCTCTGAGTTCTGCTGGTCCCATTCTATATGGCGGAATAGAGATAGGCTAAGTATCTGGAAGAAGATCAATGCCGAAGTCTATTTCCCTTTCGAAAAGAATTCTTGGAAGATCTTTGGGAAATATATCTGAATATTCATTCACAACTGGAATAGATTCAAGACTAGAAGTTTTGAAACTGTAATCCTTAATAGGAACAAAATGATAGACACATCCCTTAGATATCATTTTCCTTGCCCGAAGGTAGGAAACAAGCTGACCCCTAAAACTGGATACATTACCCTTCCACTCAAGGACGGATTCATTTAGGAACTATAACTGGACTATCCTGTTTCTGCAATCGACTGTGGCATAGAAGGAATGAAGCCAATCCATGCCGAGAATGACATCAAAATCAGTCATCTCTAATTCGACTAAATCTGCTGAAGTGACTTTTTGAAATATCATAACCGAGAAGTTCCTATATACCCACTGGGATATGATGGTTTTACCCACTGGGGTAGAGACTGAAAAGGGCTCTGCTAGAATTTTAGGACTGACTCCGAAATCAACTGCTATATAGAGAGTTACAAAAGACAAAGAAAGACCTAGATTTAGCAAAGCATAAACATGCACATGAAAGATCCATAACATATCAGTAACCATACCAGGAGAATTTTCTTGATCTTGCCAGGACTGAAAAGCATAGAGTCTATTTGTGCATTGCCCACTAGTAGCACTAGAGGTGGCACCCTGCTGATTTGGGCGATCGGACTGAGTTGAGAAGCGGAGATGACTCTGATAACCTGACTGAGGGAAATCTCTGACTCTATGGCCTGGCTTGCCACAACTTAAACGGACATCACTACCAGCTCTGCATACACCCTTGTGGTTTCTACCATAAGTTTAACAAAAGAGATTAGTTCGGGCACTACTAACATTGCCCTGAGACTTAGTTCCTGGCGCTCTATCTTTGTTACCCTCTTTAAACTTATGAACTGGAGCACTGGTTGACGAAGGAGCTGGAACTGATGACTTTGGATGAATCTGAGAGCGATTGCCTCCCTCTAACTTAGGCTGACTAAAATTAAAACTACCTATCCTAGCTCTCTTATTCTGCTTCTCCCTCTACTTAATCTTCTGCTTCTCTATCTGCTGAGCATGAGTCATGAGGCTGGATAAAGTCATGTCACTATTCAACATGGCAAATTTGCACTTATTAACCACGTTATCATTCACCTCTGAAACAAACTTACTCATCTTAGCCCTGCTATCTGCAACCACATAAGGGGCATATGTGGCTAATCGAGTAAACTTAAGAGAATACTCTTTTACCATCATATTTCCCTGCCTGAGGTTGATGAATTCTAACACCTTAGCTTTTCTAAGCTCTAGGGGAAATAATCTATCAAGGAAAGCAGAAGGAAACTTCTCCCACTCAATAAGCCCTGCATTACGTGGCCTTTCTGACTTTCACTATTAAAACTAAGTGTGAGCAACATCCTACAACTGATATGCAGATAGCTCAGCACTCTTACTAGAAGTAACCCCCATTATGTCTGTAACCTTCTTCACCTGATCTAGGAATTCCTGAGGGTCCTCATCTGAATTAGACCTGAGAAAGGATGGAGGATTCATTCGGGTGAAATCACAAATCCTGGCTGCAACTAAATTGGCCACTGGATTGGCTGGAATGATAGCTGGTCATTCATTCTAAGCAATAACTGAGTTAGCAAGAGTAGTGAATACAGCTCAGAACTCTGCATAAGAAACATGTTCGCCCAAAGGTTCTCCAGGCTGAGGGGTTGGCTGATTCTCGTTTCTTCTTTTAGGAGGCATGTTTTGTAGAAGAAAGGGAGAAATAGATTAGACTGAGAGATTAACTTGAGATTATGATCACTGGCATGACATGAATACTGAAAGAGGAGAAATTGTTCCTAAAACATCTTATAGCCTCATGTACATAAATGTGGCACGCAACACACTCATGTACAAAACTTTAATAGATGCGGCTTTCAGACTTCCTAGGACTCTATTAAACCTTAGGCTCTGATACCAAGTTTGTTACTCCCCAAATCAGATAACCGAAATGCTACACGATGCTCATGACCCTGAAGGACCATAAGCTAACCCATGACTGATATATGTACCTAAGTACTGCATAAAATACTTTATAATGCGGAAACATGAACTGAAAGGCCATAAGGTTCAAAACTGAGACATAGTATCTAATAAAAATGTAACATCTGGGAGGGGTATAAAATACCCAAAACAACTGAAATATGCTATATGAACATATTGTAGTCTGGAAAGCCTCTAAAATGTGATTGTCTGAATAAGGAATTAATGGGATATGTCCCCAACTAACTCCAACTAATAAACTAATTACTGAGATAATAAAATGATGATCATGTCCTCAAAAGATGAGGACTCACTGCTAAGTCTGATAGCTGAAACTGGAATCTATTGATGCTCTGGAGCTCGTGTTTTTAAACCTATGGTATAAGACACCATAGCGCAAATGCGTCAGTACTTTGAATATACTGGTATGCATGTGAGATAGGCTGAATGCATGGGGTTCATATGCATGAACAATAGCAATAATAGATTGACTATCATGAGCGTGAGAATACATGCATGAGACATAATAACTAACACTGATACCATGACAAAATGATTACTAAATCTGAATACTGATAACATGACATACTGATAACTAATATAACTGATAACATGAGTGACTATATCTGATAGTCCTAAATCTAATGGAACTAGCTGAGTCCCATACTGTATCAGAGTTGACTGTATTTGACAGTCCTAAAATCTGAAGAACTATCTGAGTTCTATTATTGAGACTAATTGACTGTGTCTGACAGTCCTGACTCTGTAACATGAAACTATGCGAAGTATTTATCTAACCGATATGCCCCTAATATACCATTATGGCTGAGTTGGGGTCAAATCTATAACCCCAATTGGAAGGGTGTCAATACCGCGCCGCTGGTAAGGACAAGCTGTGGGTGACCCTCATCTGATAGTGTCCCGAACAGAGAATGGTGGGGCCCTTATCTGACAGTGCTTATCCACCACATCAACCCTCATCAAATAGTGTTGACGTCTCAACCTATGTTGGATACATAGTTCTGGGTGTAAGGATGGCTTCTAAGAATCACACCCTCATCTGATAGTGTGTGTTCCCATCCTTGGGTTCACTCGGTGCTAATTCCTACTCCTATCTAAATAGACTCTGGACATGATTTACTAAACAGAACATGGCTGAGTTACTGAATTCGGTTGACTGACGGAATACTACTGATATCTGACAACTGACTGAGTTCATGAGATCATGGAAATTTCCTGAGTCATAAGACTGTCTGAAGTCTAAGGATTCATAGCTTGGCTAATAGTATCCTGAAAACATGACATGGCTCTAGGCACATAGCTAACGTTTCGGGTACGAGTACCCCCAGGACTCGATGGAAGGAAACTGACCAAGAATAACTTACTTGAATATATAACTAACATCATAATCCATAATACATTTATAGAAGCATTTCATCAAAACATGTGATAGGCATAACTTGTACATACATGGGGATTTCATGGTATCATGCTAGTTAGGCACTTTTCCTTCATCTAGGCATTTAATCAAACATATTGTAGGCATGGTACATGTAAACATTATTGTACAATAATTAAACATCATGGTTCAATTCTAATTTCATCATTCAAGGGTTTAGTCATAGGTTTGCATGAATCTATATCTATAATAATTTAACCTACATAGAACTTATCACCTAACATGGAGTAGAATTCAATTTCTTATTATCCACATGAACAAGAGCAGCCCAATCACGAAATTAATAAGAAAATCCATAAAATTGAATTTAGAAAAGGGATTCTTGGGCTTCATGGACGAAAGGAGTCCATGAATCAAAACTATGCATACCTTGGTTTGTAAATACACGAAGATTGACGAAGGAAATTCTTGATTTTGAATCTTCTATGAAAAGCCCTAGGTTGTTCTTGAGAGGTTTTTGAGAGAAGAGAGTGTATTTTGGGTGAAAAGTAGATGAATCACGTGTTAAAGGGCTTAAATAGGGGTAGGAAATTGACCCTTTTAACCCTAGATATGTCTTGTAATTTCACTAAAAATTTCCCGAATTGGACCCCTAGCACGACGCGGTGCTATCACGTCGTGTCACTAGAATTTGACAATTGGGAAACTGAGGGATGGCACGACGCGGGGCCATCGTGTTTCCCCTTCTTTTGCGACCTAGAACTTTGGCGCAATGCGAAGAAAATCGCACTGAGACACTGGAAAAGGACAATTGCCATTTTAGCTTCTGGTGCGGCACGCCACTGACCAATATGGTGTTGTTTTTCGACGGGAACTTGAAATAGTCATAACTTCTTACCTGGTTATCGGATTTAGGTGAATTTTATATCGATGGAAAGCTTATTGAATTTCCCACATGACAATAAGTGAAAATCTTAAAAATACCAAGTGTACGAAAGTGGATTCATCTTTCAAAGAAAGCTCCTAACATTTTTTAGATGATTTTAAGCTAGGAAAAGATATGGGGTATTACAGGTATGATCTATCCTTCAAAAGATCTAGCACCATTTAATATTTCACAAAGGTTTCCACCACCTATTCCTTTTCTAACCATTTATCATGACAACACCCTTACCTCACCGTCCAAAACCTTAACTCTGATAGTCACCTTAGACTCTCCCCCACTTAGGGACTTCTACATTTCCCATTTCACAACATCATCATGCCTCCAATGCCACTACCATCCTAACGCAAGAACAATCGCTTAAGGAACCAAATTATAAGATTTATCCATGCCTCCCAAGGTAAGACCCCAAAAACTAGACACGGTATTATAGGCACGAAGTACTTCATAACAATCACCTAGGTCATTATAAAGAATCAACCCGACCAAACCATACCATAGAAGGAGTCCTCGGAACTGGACATTGAAAAAAACATAAACACATATACCATAAGTAATATAATGTGGAGCCAAGACTCATATCTAGGGAACAAGGCAAATGAAAAATGTGAACCTCAGGCATAAGAGTTATAAGAATGTACGTAACACCAGTAGAGTACTCTCTTAACTGTGATAGAAGAGTATCACTAGAATATGTGACCCAACCTTCCCTTAAAATCCATATTAAAAAGGAAACTTAAGATTAACCACCAAATTTCATCCCATGACACCTATAAGAACGACACCCCACCCTAATGGGTATCACAAAGGATGTGCACCAAGGACACTTGGTTTTTTCTATACCCAAAATCTCAACCAACCAAATGCTACCTATAGCCCTGTATAGTCATACAAACTCCATGATCTAACCCATCCAATGACAAGACCCGCAATCCACTAGTTCAACCTGAACTTCTGGCCTATATGTCACACTTTACCACAATTATATTCCCCAAGCCACCAACCTTAACCATTCCACAAACCTTATCCAACCTACCAACTTACCTCTTCCATGCCCATATTGCTATCCCCTAGTTAACATATTTTTTTATCAAAATCAATACCTAGGATAAAATCTAGAATTCATCAACCACCACACACTACCAACAAGCACCCCATGTAGTATATGGACATACATGTTCCACCTCACAAGGAACACACTGGGACAGTAAAACCATTTATCTAAGAGATTCTTTAATCACCCTCAAGCTCCTTTAACCCAACCGAAACCATTTTATAATGAAAGAATAGAAATTGGATAAATGTTTGATATAAAACCAGTCCCAAACTGATCTCCCATTAGAAAGATGCCACGAGGGTCGTCAAGAATACCTCAGGAAATTCATTCACCACCGAAATCAAATACAAAGAACTACCTTTTGAGTTAAAATCTTTAACCCGAACCAAATAATAAAGATATCTCTTTTGAAACCAACCTCTAAGTTCTAAGATATAATATAACTTTTCCCTTAATATCTAGGGAACGAACCATCCTCCCATCCTATAAACAACTCACAATAGAGCCTAAAGACAACCTTTTTATGGATCCGACCACCTAATAATGAATAGCACGAGTGCAACCAATTCATTTCCCTGAATTACATAAAATTCACCGTATGCGAGTCAAATAAATCCACCAAGACCCTTTTATTACCAACGGATACCATGAATCCCCATAGACTTTTTGGCAATTGCAAAGTCACCTACTGGGGTAGTGACAGAAAAAAAAGAGCTTGAAACAACCTTAGGACCAAAACCAAAATACACGACAACAAATGGGTCCACAAAAGAAAGGAAACCCCGAACTAAGTAAACCATACACACCACAAATAAAGGAGTTTTCAACATACTAGTATCGGCATCAAAAGATGCCTCGGACTCCTGAGGGATAGTAAGAACATTGAGGTGATCCTGACCAGTGCTGAAGCCAAAAGTAGCAACCGATATCCTATTTTCCCAAGCGGCAATCCTTATAGAACATTCTCATTGTATATGACCCAATTGACCACAACAAAAACACCAATTCCTTCTTCGTAACAACCACGGTGTAACCAACCACAAAATCTATAAAGAGGATAGGATGATGCGGATTGCACCCCATTGGCCCGAGATTGGGAACCTTGTGCCCTAGAAGAATTTACCAATCTAAAAACACCTTCCTCTAAATAGATTTCGGTAGGGAGCACAAGCCATAGAATAGGAGTTAGGACCCACCCAACTATTCCCCTTAGACCACTTACCACCACACCATTGGCCTCTCCTTTGTTCAGAGAACCTAGACTCTCTTACTTTAACTATTTCTCGACCTTGCCTCATTCCTCCCATACTAATAAGACCAGACCGGTATGACAGATTTGTCACTATCTGGGTCAATAGATTAATAAAATGATGAAACTCGGTATTAGTAACCCCCTCCCTGAGGTAACCGAGAATGATAGCCAAACACCGAAATAGGGTTAGTGGAGATTGGTAGGACTCTACTAGAAAACCAGAAGCTGCGACCTTTTGCCGCGTCTATGCCCCATGAGTTGGACTAGATCCATCCATGTTATCCTCGAGTGAGACAAGTGAGTTTCCATAAACCTTAGATTGTTGAACGGACATAATCCAAGAGAGGAACCAAAGATAATTCAGAGAAGAGTTCATGACCTTAGACTCCATAGCCTGAACACAGAACACCAATAAAGTGAAATATGTCTAAATGTCTCATAGCCTCCTAATTATAAGTATAATGCATAACACATCCATAATCAAGACTCTACTCGACATGGCTTTGTGGACACCCCACGATACCAAAACCTAAAGCTCTACTACCAACTTGACATGACCCGAACCAAGGCCTTGTCGTAATAGGCAATCTCAAGTCCAACCGGGACCGAAGACCACCCCTGATACCCAAACTAACCAACCGACATGTACCCTGAATTGGATGAACTTCGAATATATAATAAGATAATGTATTAAAAATATGGTGACTTTGGGATAAACCTATATCTGAGGCCATCCCAACCAAGTATATCCACCCAATAACCTAAACCAACCATCCAAGCCAACCAATAACCATGCCAAACCATTAAACGAATTAAAAATAATAACCCAATATATATAATAAATAAATCATAATGAATCCATACCATACTTAAGTCCAGAATTGTCCATACAAAGACTCTAGACCAAATCAAAGAGTACCTGGTCGGGACATGCCCCCGACATAGCCATAAACCAAGTCTTATGAAGGGCAAAAGTACATAAAGTAATCCATAACATAAAATAGATGCCTTTTGAACTATGAAAGATCACCACTTCAATCCAATAGATGATCCCGAATCCGATCACTAAGCAGAAGGAGTAAAATAGTCGGTTCCTGCATCATTTGGGAATACAGCCTCCCAACGATGGGTTAGTGGGCGAACGCTAGCATGTACTCAGGATAGGGATAAAATAATAACATTTAATAAAACCAAGTAAACCATCCTTATGCATACAAACCATACATACATATAACCATACCGAGAAAGAGAATCGGGTTTAGCATACTTTTAAAACCATTAACCTAGGTATGTATAGCTTAACCATCCTTAACCACCCATGGACTATGTAGATCCAGTGTAACCCTGAATAAGCGTCGATGCATGTATCCACATGAACTGGAGATACCATAAGAGTAAGGGATTCTCGGGTGACCTTACCCTCCCCCCATGATACATATGTATAGTGTACTTAGAGGATTTTTGTGTACCTCGTAGTATCATAAAAGGGTCCCCATGTCGTACCCCTCATGTCGGCAAACTTGAGTTTTCAGTGTTCGTTCATTGAACTCCCACCTTCATGGTTAGCTATCACACCCTAGCTATTATTTTCTAATTAAAACCATTTCCAACCAACCAACCATTACTCCATTTATTATTTACCAAAGCTATAAATAGTGGTATCGGCATACCAACTATAACTTGAAAGTATTGTCCTTAGCCAAACCTTTTAAGGTAAAAGAATTCCCGTGTACCCATTTACCAAGTTAACCTGGTAGAGTCCCATGTACCCCATAAGTGTTCCATTATGTTTGCTTGGGGGATTACATTGTACCCCACAAGGATGTTTAATTAAGCCATAACCATTATTCGAACTAATTTTATTATTTTATTCACTTGGGGGATTCCAATGTACCTCGTAAGGTTAGCATTTAAACCAACAATAACCACTAAGACCTTACCTTTTAACCATTCCAAACCATTCACATCAGTTAAACTATTTTAGACCGTTCCAAAAATTTAAAGCATTTATACCATTCAAACCATTTACACATGCAAAACCATCTAAATCCATTTAGGGTTCCATTACCAAACCATACCATGCAATAGTTCAAATGAAAGTTCAACAATAGAGTGAAAATATTCCTTTAGGCATTTTATCAAACATGTTGAGGGCATACCTTTACCAACCTCAAAACCAAAGTATAAACCATCATAATTAGGGTTACTCAAGACCCATTTGTTAAACCATACACAACACACAACCACATGTGTAAACCATTACCAAAAATATGTACAAACATAGTTTAAACCAACACCCAACAATATGCATTAAGACTCTCAATATTGATTTTGAAATCCACCATTTATGATTTATAATCCATATTTAAAACACAATAAAACATGCCTTTAGTTGGAACTAACAATGAGGGAAGAAGCACATGCCTTATACAAAAGATTTCGTAGAGTAACATGACTCTTGAGCCCTTTGAGGAACACTTGTAGAAACCCTAGCCTCTAATCTCCAAGAGAGTGTTTAAAGAGAGTATTCGGAGTGTTCATATCCTTTAATAAGTGTTATGAGAGGCCATCATAGGTTATATTTATATAACGTGAGGACATAGGGGTTTAAGGCTGGGAAATGTTCGGACTAACCCTAACTTACAACTAAAAACAAGCCATGTTAAAGGGTACAACTTACCCATGTCATTTGTTTCCTAGGGTTCGAGTGGTACCCTAAATCATACCCTAGACCTTACCAAGACCTTACAAACTGGTTTCTATACGACTATACCAACCTAACTCGTACCTTAGGGTACGAGTGGTACACCAAACTGTACCCATCAATCGTATCTTAGGTAGATTCCACATGACCAACCAACAAGCAATATATGACTTGGCATTGCATCCCTTGTATCCTTTTATACGACTCATACCTTGTTGAGTTATAGCTTGGGAAGTAACCAATCCTACCCTACTATCCAATATACGAGTGAAACATCAAGCCAACCCCCAACCCGTATCCAAGGGTACCATTGGTACCCTTGAGTTTTACCAAGTCCAGTAAGTCCAAAACCCAAGGAATTTTGCAAAGGGCCAAATCCTAGGGTGTTTCAATTTCAATCCCTCATTTCATTCTTAGTCAATACCATGTCCAATTCTCAAATTTAAGCTTTAAACTATATAAATATGATATTCTCCCAAGTTTAACTCATTTCCATGTCCAGATTTATGTAATTTATTAGGTTATTGAAATATAATATGTTCTAGGTGTATGAATTATGATTTACTAAAATATTTTTTTATGACATTATCATATCTAAAATAATCATTCAGTGCTTGAGGGTTATGAACACGTTTGCATGTTTTTGTTTTCAAGTAACAAGTTAGTCTGAATCATGATTTTATCACCATATTTAGATCATCATTTTTATAGTGAATCCACGAGCATTATTTCATGTTAAGTACATCAGTTTACATGTTCATAATTACTTTAGACTCTGCATGCACTATTGTTTTAAAAATACCATAACCTGAGCTTATCAGTTATCGATGCATGCACCAGCTTTTGTTTCAGTGTCTTTCTGTTGGGAGTAGGATTTAGCACCGAGAGGAGAGTGTGAATTCAGCACATCCTATTTCCCAGAAACTACATGCCACTGTAGGTTTAAGGGCCTCGCCAGAAAGTGTTTCCCTTTGCCCAATATGGGCTCAATTTAGTGATCACTTCAGTTCAGGTTCTACTCTGGCAAGAACAGAACAGCCCTCTTCAATGTGGGTCAGACGTTGGACTCCGTAATAGCCCACATAGTTTATGTTAGTTACATGATAGCTCTCACAGTTTCAGTCACTACTCAGTTTATATCAGTTAAGGTTTGCTTGGCCAAGTAATCAAATTACCAGTTATTCAGTCAGACAATTTTACATATTATTCAGTATTGAGATCATATCAGTACATGCCTTGTTGGTCTTGCATTCATTTTACATTTTCATGTTTTCATGCTCAGTATTCAAACATGTTCCTCAGTTCAGTTTTACTACATGTTCTGCTTTAAATAAGATTTACGTACAGTAGTCATGTTTCTACCACTTCCCAGCTTATAGAATTATTTTTGGCTCATGATTTATAAATCTCTCTATGACTTACAGTTTTCACGTATAGCCATGTTTTAAATGTACATTTTAGAAAATAACTTATATCCTCATTTGTAAAGCATATTTGTTTAAAATATTTCCATGACTTAGTGCATATCCCCATATACTTAGTACATTCTAAAGTACTGACCACATATATGCATTTGTGACTACATTCCTTCATGATGTAGGTACCAGATGTAGTCCATATACCAGGGTCAAACAGTTCTCAGCATTCAGCTAGCAGGTATGAGTTCTCTTATTTCGAGAACTTTAGTCAGTTGTAGTTCATGTATTGTATTGTTATTATTCTTATGTATTGATTTGTGGTAGTTGGAGGCATGTCCCAGCCACCTACAGTTACTATAGTAGAGGTTTCATAGATAGGCAGTCAGAGTCATGATATGTAATTCAAATTCTTTCTTCAATTTTATCATGTTGTGAACTTTATCAGTATCACATTCATTTAGATTTTCTCATGATTATGCTTCAGCTCAACAAATTTAACTTTTATTTACATTATAAACCAGTTGCTCAAGTAGTATGCCAGTACACGGATTAGCTTAGAATCACTTGTAGTTTCAAACACCGTGTTACGACTAGGAGGTAGTCTCGGATCGTGACAACAAGTTTCAAAGAACTCAAAGATACAACCAAATCAACAGACCTAGAATATACTGATGTCTAATAAAGTTCTTTTAATGTCATACATATAAAAATTATAAAACATAGCATAAAATGTTTGTAAAAAAATAAGAATCTCCATTATTCTCATGTCTTTTCCTCCCACACAATGACACTGTGCAACTGAGACGCCATATGAGAATGCTGGACGTACTTATACACGGTAATTATAAATAATTTTTACTTTATTACAAATAGAAGGTAAAATTGCCCTATATCAAATATATTAAGGGGAGATATATTTCGTTCTATTTTTCTTTCTCAAAATTTTAATAGCTACAGCAACATATTCAGTATATTCCCAAAATATGAGGTCCTATACCACTACTTTAGAGGTGAGGCGAGAACCGATTTTAGATAGGCCTCTAACTTAGAACATTATACCTGCCATTAGGTAGACTATCCAATCTTGAAGAGAGCCACGCAACTTTAAACAAAAACGTGATGACTCACGACACTGCTATCCCATCAGATACAGAAAATGTAAGTCTTGATTATAGCATTCTAAATACATAGACAAAAATCATTTGGCCAGTTGTGGGGGAAGGGAGCACTAATGATATTCGTTTCAGTGAAACTACAAAGACCACAGCTACCAACAAAATTCAGCAACAAAAGTTATTTAACACTCAGGAGAACAAAACTCACCTGCAAAATTCAACAAGGAAAAGAAAGCAACTACTGTAATTTATAGCAACCATCAAAACTCCCAAAGCAAAACTCATCAACAAGACTGAGCCATAAAAGCTAATCAACTCTCCGAAAACAAAACCCACCATTAAAATTCAACAGTAAAAGTTACTCAACTTTCAGAAAACCAAAGCCACCAACAAAATTCAGCAAAGAAAATGTCCTTAGCACTCAAAAAAACAAAGCCATCCCTAACTAAACCACAAATCTCCCAAAATCCAAAGATAAGGACCTAACATTAACCCTAATTTCACTAACGTAGTACCTCAATTGCAAAGAACAACTCAAAATTCCCAAAAAGATCGAATTTTCACAACACAAATGCTAATTTCACTAACCCAGACAAACCCAATTCCTTAAAATAAAAAAACTTTATCACAACGAATAAAATATATAATCGAAAACTGGAAAGGAAGATATCCGGCAAAAAGCAGTCACACCAATGATAAATTTGTTTTTGCTTTGTTAATTGCTTATTGATGTAGATAATGGAGAAGACAACATAGATATGATAAAGAGGAAGAGAATGACATGTATTCAATGCCACACGCATAATAAAGTGGCACAAACTCATCATCATATCGCGTGAAATAACAAAACTATCCTCAAACAAATTTCATTTGACAGCAAGCATACATGTCAAAACCCTCCTTTATGTAATGTACTAATATAAAAATATCTAACTGTAAAGAAAAGATAACTTTCTCCTTTACATTTTAATTTCAGAAGGAAAAATAAAAGCTGAAATGAGAGAATATTTGAAAGTTATATGGTGGTACAAGAAATATCAGATAGAATAATAAAAATGCAAGATAAGGTGTTCAAAAATTGTTACATTTTCGGTTCCGAGCAATTTTCCCTTTTCTTAGTCCAAACGCCAAACCTGCAATCATATGAAACAGTTAATCACTAAGAATAACTGGTAATGGGATCAAACATAGCTTAAAATATACATTTAACCTGAATTTTTCCATCAGTAGAACCAGTAAATATCATTTCTCCATCTTTATCCACAGCTAAAGATGTAGTTCTACTCTGGCCAACACTTCTCATCTTAATGGAAGTCATCTTTGCAACTCTTTCTTGTTGCCATACCTCTATGTTGCCTGATTTTGTGGCGAAAAATATGAAATCATTGTTCACGGCTAGTCGTTGGATGTCTGAACCGGTTGAAAATGTTCCAATGACCGCCTTGCTAGGGAGAGAAAATGCCTTCACAAGCACATTTTATGTTATGGTTTTTGTCCTAACTTTCTTACCAAATTTAAGTTTTACTTTTCTTGAAAGGAAAACAAAAGTAATACCATAATTACTTACTCTTCTATGTTTGGCAAACCTTTTTCTTGGAGGAAAGGTTTTGGACATCTATAAATAGAAGACCTCATTTCTCATACCATAACACAATAGCATTCACAATATAGTCGTTTAAGAATTGTTTAGGGGGAGATTTTACAATTTTATATTTTTCTTAATATTAGTTTTCATGTGTAGACAGTTGGCCAAATAATATTAATAATATGTCTTTTTAGTATATTTTTACTTGTCATCTGAATTATTACCGTCTTGATTTACAAACTTTAAGCTTCCGCATGACACCCTCTTGATTTTGAACCCAACAAGTGGTATCAGAGCCTATGATTCAATGGTCCGATGGTTCAGATTGAGGACATGTTAAAATAAAAGTTACAATCAATTTAATGATAATGAAGATCTTTATCTAGCTACCTATGGAGAAAAGTTTCAAACAAATTTTTAAAAATCTTGATGCTAATCCATCTTTAAAACCAAAATCAATTCTCAAACCATGATTATGAGCTCCAACTTTCAACTCTTGCTATCTTTTATGCCTGGGCTTCTTTCAACTCATGCATGTATACATTTAATTCATGAGCTCCACTTTTAACTTGTGCTCACTTTCAATGCACAAGGCTTCACTTTCAATCATCTTCACTTATAATATAGGGCTCCAATAATATCAACTCATGCTTTTATTTTTAACGTATAGGACTCCAATTTTTAACACATATCAACTTTTAATCATGGTAAGCAGCAGTGGTATATGAAGATCGTGTGAAGAAGGGAGGTCAAGATTATTTTGTTAGAACATCAAGTCAAAAGGGGAGATTTGTTAGGGTTTTTGCCCTGATTTTCTTACCAAATTAAAGTTTTACTTTTCCTAAAAGATAAATATAAAACTCTTTCATATTTGGCAAACCTCTGTCTTGGAGGAAAGTTTTTAGACATATATAAATAGAAACCCCTTTCTCATACCATAACACAATAGCATCCACAATTTAGTCGTTTATGAGTCTTGGGGGAAAATTTCTCTCAACATTTTTATATTTTCTTTAATATTAGTTTTCATGTGTAGGCAGTTGGCCAAATAATATCAATAATATGTGTTTTTAGTATACTTTTATTTGTTATCTGAATTATCATCGTCTTGATTTGCAAACTTTAAGCTTCCGCTTATTGGACGAGAAAGAGAAACCATGTCATCCTCAAATGTTTTTATGCAAGTAAAATGTCTATCAACGAGAAAATGTGTATTACCTTGCCGGATATTCCATCAACTAATGAACCACCAGCGAAGACAACATTCTTTTGAACTTGGAGAGAATAGATGTTCTGTTTTCCCAACAACTTCTTGGCACCAGCATAAAATGTGGTTGATGTTTGAGAGCTTAAATCAACTTCCTGCCATGTGTTTTAATATGCTTATCAATCTTAATCTAAAATTGAAAATATTTGATTTCACCGTCATGCCATTTGTCTCAATCAATGGGACATCAACAGAGAAATGTAGGGGAAAAAATCCCCTCCTCCTTCCTATATAACTTACCTGAAATGCTTAAAAGTATTACCTGGATACTATAACCTGTGCAGCCGCAATAAAGCTTATCACCCATAATGGCAAGGCACTTGACATATTTTTGAAAGTTTACATGCTTGGGAACTCCTGACCAATTATAAACCTGTAAAATTTTTAAGTTTGATGAGTCATCTGCACTAGGTTAAGGTCTCAATAAAAATATGTTATTTAGTTTACTGACATTCATTGTTGTCTTAAATTAACAAGTCTTGCATGACAAGAGAAACTTGTGTTTAAAGAAATCCAGATTGTGGACCTTGATTCCTGTCGCTTGAGATGCGAAGCATGCAAAATGAGTGTTAGCTATCAACTCAAACACCGGCTCTTTCACATCATGTACCTGAAGACAGTGGATTTCCTCTTGATTGATAGCCCAAACCTGCAAAAATTTTAAGGAGGGCATGTCTAACAATAATGAAGCCTTTAACTTAGATATCAGCACATTGAGATAACGTTCTCTTAGGGATCATCGCAAAAGGTTTGATCTTCGTAGTATTGTTAAAATCCATTGTTGAACTCTGGTTCTTTTAAGAGAGAGATTACAAGGCTATGTTACTTGCTTTCTGCCTTCTCAAGCAATTAGTTTTAAGAATTAAAGATTTCTAAATCGCTTCTTCTTCTACTTTGTCTGATAAATATTAGGCTTGAAACTTGGTGATAAAGGGCAGCCCGGTGCACTAAAGTTTCCGCTATGCGCAGGGTCCGGGGAAGAGCCCCACCACAAGGGTGTATTGTACGCAGCCTTACCTTGCATTTTTGCCAGAGGCTGTTCCCAAGGCTTGAACCCGTGACCTCCTGGTTATACGGCAGCAACTTTACCAGTTACTCCAAGGCTCCCCTTCCTGAAACTTGGTGATATTTTCAGATAATGGTAAAACCACACTTGTTCCCTACTTATTTAGTATTACAATCATATCTTTTCTACGTACTTCATTACTAGAAGGAGAGCTCACCCTGATTGTTCTGTCCAATGAACCACTATACAGTTTATCACATGAAGATGACACATAAAGGCATGTAACTGCCTTGGTATGTTCACGAGTTTCATGAATTAACCTAAGAACTCTTTTTCCAGTTTCCCAGACCTGAATAGAGAAAAGATGTACATGTTAAAGAAATGTAGCAGAAGATGAAAAGAACTATGACTGCTTAATAGGAAAGTCCCTTACCTTGATGGTTCCATCGGAATGACTGCTAATGAGCAGACCTCTTATGTGGAGCAGACAAAGAACTTCTCCATTCAGCGATACGTCCATCTCAGGACATTCAGAATAGCGCCATAATTCTGCCTGCAGTACTAACTATTAGAGCACTTCAAAGATGCATTTCTTATGTAGTTGGTAATTACTTATTAGCATATAAATCACTTACACCATCAATGCATGGCAAGTTCATCAAGGTTTTCATTATATCACCGACCACTGTAGAGTACTTTTTAAGTTTCCTCAAGCTTTTGCACAAACATTTTGCATATATTGCCAGTTCGCAAAGTGCACCTTATAACATAATGAACAACCACCAGTTATGAGTGAAATCTTCAAATGTTTCTTACCTACTTGCTAAGTAGCGAATCCAGCCTTACCTAAATCAGTAATAAAGCCTCTCAAAGCAAGAGCTGCCAAGATCTTTTCCTCGAGGTTCTTTGTTGACTGCAGCATTTGTATAAATTGCTCGAGCAAGGACTTACGAGCAACATCCCTAATTCCAGTATCAGGAAAACTATAGAGCATGTGAATTAGCCATGAGGCTACAATAAATGAAGATTTTGCTATCTCCATGGAGGTGCTCTTAAGGCATTCCTCTAAAGCTTTGAATATTAATCCTTTCTCATGATTGCAAAGAACAAAAGCCATTCTATTTTCCCAAGAACTCAGCGCTTTTTCTTCCTCTTCCTATAAACCACGTGTTCAGTAAGGATTACTAATTGCAAAAATTACAAAACAATAAGCTATAAAATAATTAAATAGCTGAAGAACTTCATACCATTGTATTTGTGATGTCATTTTCACCTGCTCTTTGTTTCTCTTCTTTCATCATAGCATTATACCCTTGATTAAATCCTGCAGCCTTCAGTAGCTGGGCTTCAAGGAAGGACTTACCGGAGTTAGTCAGATGCCCGGAAAGAGATAACAAGCCATCAAGAGCCTTGAGCTGAGATGCAGGAAATTCTTTTTTGTGAAGTGCTTCAATCAATGCTTCTATTGATTCTTCCCGGTACATGCTCATTTTTCGAGGCTCAACCTGGATCAAATTCCTCTTATCAATTTTTATTTAACACATAGTGGCTGAAAAATATTCCAAAAATCAATGGAACAGACCAGAAGGTCAAGCTGCAGAAGAAGAGGAGCAATGGTAGATTTCTGCTCCATTGAAGCCATCTGTAGACAGACAAGAAGAGTGTGCATTGTACTAAATGCTCCCTCGTCCTTAATTATCTGCAGAATCTGGTTGCACAACGTTCTCCTGAAATACAGTATAAATAACAAGCATCTTTTATGAGTCCAAACGTAGAGTAATCAGTTTAGGATGATTATAACCAAAAGATAGGGTACAATATTTGAAATTTAATTTCAAAAACCAGATAAGCAGGCATTAAACAAGTCAAACGTGATTTTATAAGCTAAATTATGAAAGAACAGTGTCATGTTTGTTTTAAATACCTGCTTAACAAAACTAACTCATAAAGAAGTTCTATGCATGTGGCCTTCACACTATCACTTCCTGTGTGAATCAACTCAAGAACAGGAGATAACTCGATTCTACTAGCTATTGTATTTCTGCAACTCGTATCAGCCCGAATACAGAATAGAAGTATGCATACAATGGACTCTCTTCCATTTTCATGTTCTAGGCACTTGAGTAAGGCAGAAATACCATTTCCTGATATAATCTGCATAGCATTGAATGATCGGTCACTCTCACCTCCTCCTGTAATAATCTGTTCGAGCAGCACAACGGCAGCTTCCTTTGGTCCTATTTTGAACTCAAAATCACTAGAATCCTCATTTCTATTTGATATAATCTGAGTAAGAGAGGGTACAAAATTACGAGCTGAAAGTTGAGAGAATGATGGCCTGAGTAGGTAAATAAGAACTGCTGCTTCAGGAAGACCGTCTTTCAATAAAGTAGCTAGGCACTCAAAATCCGAGTCCACACTTGTGAGGATCTCAGTAATGCTATCCTCTACATATAGTAGCTCAGATAAAATATAAATTGTCGTCTGTAAAACTTCCCTCTTTATGGAAGCTGATAATACCTCTACAAAACCATTCACTATTGTTGGTGCAGACAAATAGGAGCGAACTCCTTGAGATTCAGCTCTCAAGTCATTCCATATCTTTGCTATAGTCAATATGGCTTGTTCACACTCTTGTAAGTCCTCTGAAGTGCACAGACATGAAACATAAGGTTTTAAGCCATTGATGATTGCTTCAGTTGCTGCTTGAGAAATTACACTTGTAGGTGACATTGATACAGTTGCTCGCATAAATCTTCGTGACCTTTGTTCGACGATTTCCTCTATCCGCCTATGATTGGGATGACTAAATGCCGGAGATGGAGTAGATTCAGATGATCTCTCTCTTGAAGAGGGCATGCTTAAATAACTTCGCGGTGTTTCAGAGTATGAAAACTCCTGAGCTAGGTCAGGGTGCTGTTCCCTCCAAGAGGTTATCAGTCTCTTCAGGACATAGTTGGTTTTAGGTAGAGTATCTGCAGATAAAGACTGCCTTGTAATGGGGCACGTTGTATTACCTCTTTTTATCCATTCCTGTATGGCTTTCCTTTCATATGTTTGACCAGTTTCAAGGGTGACAGGGTCATTGAATATTTGCCCAGTTATTGGACAGACAAAATCTTTTGGTGGCCTTGATGGAGCAGTCGACTTATCTGACAATGGGAGAGAAATGCAACTGTTACTTCCTTCATCGGTATTATTCGGAGAGCTGTAATTATTAAAGAGATTTAGAAAAAGTCAATCACCTCCAATATTAGAAACTAGAAAGTGACTTGTATAGACATACCCTTTTTCTAACGATTGGTTAAGGCTCAGCCTTCGAGCATTTTTCTCCCCGACAGTTTCATGCTGCTCCTGCATGTGTAAACAACTATCATTGCAGTCCCATAGATTAAAGTCTGGGAACCATTAGGAAAAAAATCATTTAAGTGGGGATCTGAGACATACTGTCCTTTCTTCATCTGAATCTGCTGAGCTAATTTTTAATTCTTGGGATAAATGCAAAGAAGAAGAAATTGAGGAGTCCTTAACGCGTCCAGACAAGAGGCGTAACACAGGTACACCTTTTCTCGAGGGGGTATCTGATCTTTTTGGTGAAGGCCCTTGGGAAAGAACTTTATGGGACTCCACTTGAGGGGAGTCCACTGAAGGGAAGGCCTTAGGAGATTGTTTATGGTTTGTATTAGTTTGCTTGACTTTGGACCTGGCTTCTACATCCTTATTGACTCCACCACAATAGGATGAATTGTTTTCTTGATTCCTCTTATTTGATGCAATGTGTACATGAGGCTCAGGGTCATAATCTTCTTCATCCTCCTCAGGAATTCCTTTCTGAATATGACAGGAAAGAGTAATACTTTACGCGAATAATCTCAGTACCCCAAATTATCATAATTCATAATATAGCCAGATGTAGCAAAGTTAAAGGGAAAAAACTAACTAGTGGATCCCAAGTCGTGGAGTCCTCCTGATTATCCGACAACGAAGAAGTCATATTCGATCTGCTAAAATCCAAAGGATAAGACACAAATTTTGGCATTTTCCTTTTACAGTTCTCATAGCTATAACAAAGTTGTAAATATAGAAAGACTGCGGTGATAGAACTAACAAACATTCAGTAACCACTAGTTAACGGAGCTGACCTTGAAGTTCCTTCTGCATCATTCTCCTTCGCTCTCAGAATATGAGAGAAACCCGCACTCTTTGGCAAGATTGGGCCAAATTTGACATAATCAGGTATTGACCGGCGTACCTCATGCAGTGGAGTCATCGGTGGCTCTGCGATTGGCAACAGAGGAATTGCCTTCTTTGATGTTGCAGAGTCATAGTTCATGCAGTCCTTATAGTATTTTGCATAAAGCCTTGTATTGTCATCCAATGATTGTCCATACAGCTGCTCGAATTTCTGCATTTTCTCGGCTTGATCAGGCCTTACAGAGAATATCAAAGATTCATTAAAATCATGATCAAAATCCATAGTGAAAGACAAGTCACTGGAATCAGGAATGACATCTATGACGATCCGATGTCTCTCCTCTGAGTACCACCCAACGATGGAGCTCATGTGTGGAAGAAACAAACATTTCCAAAGCTCAGGTGCAAAATCTATCCGTGAGAAGAAAGGGTCAACAGTAAACATCTCCAAGATATGAAGTACGGCATTGTTAACGTGGTTTCTCAACTTCCATAAGTAAGAAAGATTCAAATGAGCCCAAGCAGAGAGATAAAAATTAGGCACCCCTGCAGTTTCGTGGCTAGAATCCAACATAGCACACACTTGCAGCATTTTTTCTGCATAATCTAGTCTAGCCATCTTAGTTTCAATGTTTGATGTATTGATTGCCTCTTCAAGGGCATCAATTCCCCAGTCCAAATTGGCTAAAACTGCTTGATCAGAGTATCGAACTTCTGAATCTTTATCGGAGCTCCCATCTTCAGCTGCTAACCTCTCAGCACACTGTTCTTTATGTAATGTTCTTTGTTCCTTGTCAATCAGCCTATCTTGAATGAAGCTATCTACAGAAGTGATCAAGGACCTAACTATGTCTTCCTGATCCATTTCAAATCTGTAATTTCCAACCATTTTTCACCCAAAGTGGAGCTCACCAATCAAACATATAGTCACAGTTCGAAGTTTCAATTTAATAGAACGCCATCGAGATACTTCAACTAACAAGGGAAACAGGAAAAATCAGAAACATGAGATTGAGAAAGCTAAAAGCTACCAACAACAACATATCAAGTGCAGTCACACAAATTGGAGTCTAGGGAGGATAGAGTGTATGCAGACCTTATCCCTACCTCGGAGGTAGAGAGGATGTTTCTGACCCCGGCTCAAGAAAAAGAAGTAAAGGAAGTAAAAGAAACAATAGATAACAACAGAAATAACATATAGTAACTGAATGGAAACTACAACAAAACAATATAATATTGGGGTACAAGAAACACCATACAGTAACAAGTAACAGATATCGAAGGACAAGAAACAACAGGAGCAATACTACGACTACTAATATGAACGGACAGTAAGACAACACATGGTTACCTATCCTAATTCGTGTCTTCAAAGAACATTGAAGACTGTATCAAGTGCATAAGAACAAGTACTTTGCTCAAACCACATTCAGGTAGAATGTCAAACAACTTGAATTCATAAAAGGAGTAGTTAGCTAAACTCACTACTAGAAATATTTCAAATATGGTTTAGAGTTTAAAAGTTATATGAAGGTTAGGACCAATGTCTTTTAATGCTTTACAAAAAATAAAATTAACAATTAACATAATGGAAATGGATATAATGGAATAGGTTTGGTTAAAGGTTGTTTTTCCAAAATAGCATAGCATTTGTCTTACCCAAGTTACAACTAATATTAAGTTTACTGTATCTCCAACATAGAAAAGCCAAAGATAAATAAAGCAATATTTTTAACTATATATAGCAAAGAAAAGACAATAGTTATTTTTTTGTTTTCCTTATCTAAGTGAGTTAAAAAAAAATTGGAGAAAGGAATTTGTGTCTACTCTCATACTACTCTTCAACTATTTTGTAAAAACAAATAAATATAGACATTTCAGATGACATAATTTATTGTAACATTTTTTAAAAAATTGATGTCATTAGTTTCATTCCTCCATCTGTTTATTTGTCTCTGCTATCACCTCCCATCTCTCTCATCAGATGGTAAAAAGTCTGGAGGTGGCAAAATTAGTCCACGTAAGCATACCTGCTCAATTTTGCGGAGTTGGGCGAGTTATTTCCCCACTTATTTATTAACTTATATATTTCAGTCAATAAAATCGGGGTGTTATTTTTGTTCAAATTGACTCATGAAAAATCTTATCAAAACATTTTTTAAATTACATTTTAGTATTTGATATGCTATTATATCGTCATAATTAAAAAAAAGTTTTATTAGGTATACTAAAAAAATAATTAAAAACTTAATAAAAATAGACGGATTGGGTTACGACTCGCATTTTAGCCTAATCAGTCAAAATCATTTATTATTTCAACTCATTTAAACTTGCTCAAATTTGATTAAATCCGCTCATTTGACACCTTTAGATGAGACTAGTGCAGATAATCAACGCTGAAAAATTAAAACTAGTAGATTCAAAAAGTTGAGCGCACTTCTGGTACTGCAGTTGTGGATATAATGGTAGAAGAAGATCAAAGGAAATAATAGGTTATAAGGAGTTCGATTATAAGTTCATTAAAACATCCTTAAAAGCATATTTAGCAAAAATTCAAGTTTTTACTTGTTTATTTGTCAAAAAACTGGAAAGAACTAATTACAATATTGTAATCAATTATAATTTCAGGATCATATATACCAGAATTAACTGTAGCACTTAGTCTTAAACCAATAAAGTAGGGACCTTTTAAACCGCTTATCCTCAAGGTTCATAAACTTGGGCTCATTTGTTTGCATTTAATGGAGGTTTGAAAATGTTTCAGACTTCGGACCATAAAATACATTTGTTTTTTATTAAGATTTTAGCTCTTAATAGGTATGAATAGGTCTTAATCATTCAGATATAGAATCACGACTTAATAGGTCTGAACAGATATTCTAGTATTGGATAATATTCACAGTCATTCTATTCATAATCACCAGTCACCACCTCTGTCACCGCCATCATTGTCAACCACCTCTACCATCACAACCATCATCAACAACAAATATTGTTATCAACCACTATTGTCAACCGCTAACACACCTACTACCTCTATTATTATAATTATACTTATATTTAACGCCACCACCGCCGCCAACAGCACCACCATCATCAACGACTACCGGTCAATCCCTACTATCGACCAACTCATCTATCACAAGTAGCACCACCGCTAATTACAACTAATACATCACAATCTCCACACATTCTTCGGCGGCCACCACCATTGTCACTAATAACGCGACCTCTACCATCACTTCAATCACTATCATCGCTACAATTTATCTCTACTAACAACCATCTCCACAATCACAACTAACAATATCTTCAACTAGCACCAACACATCGTCAACCATCATTCATTCATTTTTCAGCCATCACAATCAACACTTCCAACTACTAACATCAAGCAACGTCACATCACAACCACCACCACCACTATCAATCGCCACCGTCATAACAGTCACTACAATATCAACCATCACTACTATCACCACTAACATTACTAATCACTAATATCAATCATTGTCACCGCAACCATCATTATAAACCATCTTCACTATCACTAACAAACATAAATAATTTTTTTCAATCAAATAATAATTTTGTTGTATTAAATTACATACTTTTTTGATATATAATTAGTTTTTTATTTGAATTATATTTTTTATTTTATTATATATACAAATAAAAATTTTTTGTACATTCATATGTTGAAAAACAAACAGTCTTAATTATTCAGTTTTCAGATCTAGAGACACTATCTTAATCATTCAGATGTGCATTCAGATTCAAACGTCCGAATCTTTAAAAAAAAACAAATGCAGCCTTAATATAATATCCCGTCATGCTTAGGGTGTGTTCTGTAGGAAGGAAAACAACTTTAGAAAAATATTTTCTACTATTTTCATGTTTAGTTGGTTAAAATTAAAAAAAAAAAAAAATATTTAAAAAAATATGTTTCTTGAAAATAAGAAAAATGATTTTCTGAAAATTATTTTTCTGAAAATTATTGATCGTGTCCTCCTTACTCTCCATCACATCATATCTTCATCTCTACCTCGATAGCATCCATCCCCATCACCCCACCCTCTGCCTACACTACCACCTTCCATAGTATTTGTGTGGATCATATACAAATACTTTTAGAATGATATTTTTGTTACTTACCAAACACAAAAAAATAAGTTAGAAATTCACTTATTTTCCTAGAAAAAACATCTTCAAGAAAATTATTTTCATGAATAACATTTTCCTTCGTACCAACCACACCAATAATTTAAGATCAACATGGCTCAATATCTCATCAGGATTAATCTTATTTGTTTTATCTCGCTCACCCAATTATCAAGGTCTCGTCTTTACTGTTGGAAAATAAGATAGATTATCAGTTAGAATGGTAACTAATGGTAACCCGAAGAGTGATGATGTACAAAAAGTTACTACTGTTACTTACACTGACACAAGACAGTGTATGTAAGTTGATTAAACAAGAAACTCAAGAATATCATTTCATGAATTTAGTGTGGGTGAGAGAGAGATATGTACCTTAATTTGATGAGATTAATCATAAGCAATCCATGCAATAAACCTTGCTGAACAAGCTAATTACGACAAGAGCTTCATCAGAAGATTTATATTCATTATATTAGTCTTCTGTTTCTAGAAATTAACTAAGCCAAATCCTCAAAATCTACAATTGGAATTTTAGATACAGTCAGAAAGCTATGACTAGAAAAATGAAACTAATATTATAATAGCAGCCGGCCGGCCGGAATAACTTACTTTTCTTTTACTCGCTGATATATATATAGGGAATTTTTTCGGAGTTGGAAATTATGGTGTTTGATCATAAAAATTCAGAAATAATTTTGGAAAAAAATTCGGAAAAAGGAAAACAGGTTTTTGTTGTTTTCACAATTTTTCAACTCCAATTATAACTTTTATTATTATTATATATAACGTCAATCTTTTAAATTTTTACATAAAACTCTCCTTATAACATTATTTTTTCAATATTGCGTATATAGCAGTTTTACACAATAAGATAATTATAATTTCAAACTTAATGATATCCTAATTATATATCTCTTTTTCTCTCTCATCATTATTTTTATCCCTTATTTAATTTTCTCTCATATTTAAGATATTATTTTACTGCTAATTTATATTTATACTCATAAATATATAAAGTATTATATTTATACCTATAAATATATAAAGTATTATATTTATAATAGAAATATACAAAATATGTTATATATAAAGTTTATACCATGTATATATCATATACACATATATAAATATACAAAGTATTAAGAAACATACTAAGCATATTTATAATATAAATATACTAAGTATTTTATATATGAAGTTTATACCATGTATATACTATATACACACATATATAAAAATGCAAAGTATATTGAAACATACTAAGCATATTTATACATTTATGGTATATGATATAATATACCATAAATATGCAAAGCATGTTTTACATAAAAATAATTTATTCACACACAGTAAAATCCTTTATGTATAAGAAAATTAAAAAAATAAATTAGCGGCAATCTAAAATTTAATAACAACTCATCATTTCCTATTTTTTAGGAACAGAAAATGAAGTAAATAAATTTCAAAAAAAAAAATTTGTTTAAAAGATAATATTTGTTATCTAAAAAACAGGAAGCAATGATCTGTTAATATAACATCCATATTTAAAATTTTCAAATGTGAGAAAACGGCTATTAATGTAAATATTATATATGTCATAATTGAAATTCATTAAATATGATCATGTATATGTAATTATTTTTATAATAGTGGCTAATTGTGTTCTTTTCCCATAGTAAGTAAATTTTAGTTGAGTGATTTTAATAGTTTGTAAAAGTTAGGGCACAAAATCATATTAAAATTTTTTTTTTCAAAAGTCAAAAAAAAAATTCAAAAAAAAACATGACCAAACACAACTCCAACCCAATTTCAACTCCAACTTCGAAAAATTTTAGTTTTCATGACCAAACGACTACATTATCAACCAATTCCAATATTATTGACATTGTCAACATATTATATGTATTTATGTATTATAGTTATAGTAGTATTTTCATAGTTTTAATAGTGATTGTTCGTTTAGGCTGATCGACGAGACAAAAAGGCATCTAATGTATTTGGTTTCATTGTTTGGAATGCATCTATTCCACGGTTCCCACCGTAAAATATATGTAGCTCAGATTTTTTTAAATACTAGTTTACCAATACGTGTCTTACACGTGTAACATTCGATTATTTAAATTTAAATAATTTCATATATTAAGTAGATTTTTAATGAAATATAAAAAGGTCAAATCACTTTTCAGAGATCCTTCACACTTTAATATAAGAGTAAATACATAATTACCCCCTGATATTGGCCGAAATTTTTAAAAAGACACTTAAACTATAATTTCGACCTATTACCCCACGAATCTTACCTAAACCATTGTAAATGCACCATTTTAATCAAAATTTTGACCCTACGTGTCTACACGCACCTGAAGCGCGTGAATGGAAAAAAAAAATTGAACCAGCGAATTAAAATGTTTCACGTGTAATAAAAAGGATCCACTTTTAAAATTTTGTATTTTAGATTTCTTTTTCTTCATTTTTCATCTTCTTCCTTCATTTCACCTTCTTCATTTGCCATCTTCTTCATTTTTTTTCTTCATTTTCCATCTTCTTCCTTCGTTTCTTATTCTACTTCCTTCTTCTTCTTCTTCTTCTTTTTCTTCTCCATTAATCTCCATTAATTGTGTCGCTCGATTTTCTCCGAAGTTAAAACTTTTAGTTTCCGTCAAATATTCATAAACCATTAATGAAGATTGATGATGAAGAAGAAAAAGAAGGAAGAAATTACTCTGTACTAATGAGTAATGAGATTTTAATACCATTGTCTTCTTCAATTCCTCCATTAAAGCTCCATTAATGGAATTTTATGATTCAAGTAAATGGTGTTGAAGACGAAAAATAAATTTAATCACAAAAAGAAAACTTGATTTCACAACTTTTAAACAAATAAAGAAAATATTAAAGTCAATACATGATTTTGTATCCCACTAGTTCAATTCATTAAGGAGAATTTTTTTTTTCTTTGAAATTTTCTAGCTTTAATGGAGAATTGGGGAAAAAGAAGAGAAAAAAAGAGTAATTGTTGTTAACGGAGAATTAGGGAAGAAGAAATGAAGATTGATTAATGGAGAATTGAGGAAGAAGATATGAAAATTGATTAATGGAGAATTGGAGAAGATTGATAAATAAAGTTAAAAGAAAAATTTTATTAAAAAATATTTAAAAAATGAAATTAAATGTATTTACACGTGGCAACACCTGATTGGCGTGTGCATTGCACCCTTTTTGGTGTGACTGAAATTCAGCGAAAAATGGTGTTTTTGCAAAGGAATAAAGAAGAACCGTGGGGTAATAGGTCGAATTCAAAGTTTAAGTGTCTTTTTGAAAATCTCAGCCAACATCAGTGGGGTAATTATGTATTAATCTTAATATAATAAAGTAAACATAAACATATATTTTAGTGTAAACACATATATATTTTACCATAAGTTTTAAGTGAATGATGGATCATCACTTTTGCGTTTGTCATGCAGTAGAGAGACACATCAATTTGAATCATATTTGTGGTACAATTATTTTTACCTATATTTAAAATCTTTTCTCATTTTTAAAATCAAACTTTTACAAAATTATTGATTACATTCTTATTACGTAAAACTTTTTAAAATTTGGTACTTATTAAATTTTTCTTATCTAACGTGTTTATATTTATTTCTAAATTTTTCAAATCTTCTTATAATCAAATTTAGTTGATTCAGAACTCTTAAACTAATGAAAAAAAATACTAGTTATCATTAAACAGAAACTACAACAAAAGAATATGATAATTGAAATATTAGAACAATATGATTAACGCTAACATTCATACAAAAAAATCTCAAAATCCATCCGAACACTCATCTAGAACACAAACCTAAAATTGATAAAACTATTATAGGCCACATCGATATAGTAGCTATAAGAATATTTATGTCACCAACACACCAAAATATATATAAACATAAATTAAATAAAAATATAATTCTCAAATATCATAAAAAAATTGATGATAAACATGAAATAATAGAACAATTTATAGAAGTAAATGGCTATATCCTTTTTCTAAATTGATATTTTTTTTCCATCTTCGAGTATAATTTAAATACCAAAAGAAAACAAAAAGAAGCAAATGTCAAGTACAATAAGGACTATGTTAGATTAAGCCTAATATTTCACTAGGATTTTTATATTTTTATATATTTTAGCTAAAGTTTTAGTTGTTTTCATATATTTTAGGCAAAGTTTTAATTGTTTTCTTTATTTTTAAAAACATTACGTACTCAAAAATTAAAAAAGCAAAAATCTTTTTTACGTCAACCAAACTTTCTTGGAGAACAGTGACCCACCAAAAATAAAAACAAAATCGTTTTCTTTTAGGGAAATAACTAATAAGAAAAGATTTTACTATAAATATATTTAATTAATTTTTAGCTTTTAAATATTAGAAAAAATAGTAAAAAAAATATTTTATCTAAAACATAGACTTTTAATGAAGAGTAAAAAGTTCAATCAACATTTTTAATACCCTTCACACTTTTAATATATTATAGATATAGATTATATATCATAGATATAGATTATAGATATAAATATAGATTGATGATGAGTGTCTAATTTTCAGCAATATATATTTTTAATGAATTTAATATAAATGTGGTAATATTTTAAAAGTATTCGAGCAACACATATAGCTGTACTTAAACTGTTCGGCCAGTGTGGAGTAGCTAGAACGGATGGGAGGTAATTCTTCCTACATTGGGTGGCTTGCTAAAGCCTTGTGTTCGTTTCAGTAACCTGGAGTCTTCGTTTGGGAAGTCTCCACTCTCTATTCATATAAATCGTGTTCTCTCATATAAATTCTATGATTATTGTTCGCATGATAATTAAAAAAATAATTAACTATTGAATGATAATGAATCGTGTCTTGAAATTAAAAATAAAATAAAAACTACAGCTTTAAATGAATCATCGTTCCATGATTTTTTTTTAATTTTTTTTTCCTTGTGAATGGATAAGGAATTCGAAAAAAAAAATCATAATTAAGCTAAATAATAATATTTTAAAAAAATTTTGTTGGATAGCAACAATAGTAATAGTGTTCTTTATCCTCTTTATTTTTCTCTCTTATATCTCTAACTTTTTTTCTTTTTTTTTTTAATTATTTTTTTTTAACTTTTTTTAATCATTTTAGTTTTCCCGATTTTGATTTCTTTTTTGTTTCACTTTTTTTTCTCTTCTATTTCTCTTTTTTTTATATCTTTGTCGATTTTTTATTTCATTTTTAAAAATTTTTTTCTTTCTAATATTTTTATTTTTCTTTTCTTATTTTCGTTTTCTTCCTCTTTTTTTCTATTTTTTTTTTTTTGTTTCTTTTTTTTTTTTTTCTTTTTCTTTTTCCTTTTTCTTTTCTTTTTCTTTTTGGTTTTTTCGTTTTTGTTTTTTTTTTCTTTTTCTATTCTTGTTCTTTTGTGTTTTTATTTTTTTACTCTTCTATCTCGGGCTTTTATTTTTTCTGCTTTTTTTTGTCTCATTTTTTCTTGGGTTTTATTTTATATTTTTGTTGATTTTTTTTAAAATATGATTATGTTGAGCATAAGTCATGGATGATAATGAAAACACCACAATTATTTATTGTATTTATACCATTATTAATATTTTATATTCATTAATGTAGTTATATTCGTATTTTATAGTTCGCACTTACATCTATACGTATTTTATAATTTGCATTTGTATTTGTATTTTATAGTTCGCACTTATATTTATATTTTATAGTTCGAACTATCACTTATGGTTTATATAATTCGCATTTGTATTTTAAAGAATTATTTTGTATTTGTATTTTAGTGTTGACTGCATATTGTATTTTTATATTGTGATTTTATTTTGTTTGTATTTTTATTTTCATCGATACACTTGTATTTTAAAAAAAATAAAAATTATTTGTGTTTTTAAGTTGATCGCATATTTATTTGCATTTGTATTTAAATTTGTAGTTGATTGCATCATTTGTATTTTTAAACCAAAAAAAAAAAAGAACTATTATTTTTCTTTTTATAAACACTTGTGTTTATATTTACTGATACATTATTGATATAAATTGAATAATACAAATATAAATGATAAATTATACAAATAAATGTTAAATTTGTATCAAATGATACATGTTTATACAACTTGAATCATACATATACAAAGGAAAAAATCATCGTTTCCACCCTATACTATACACGAAAAGTCTAGGTCACACCTAAACTATCATAGTGTCCTATTACACATATAAACTATAAAAACGTGAAACTATTTCCATCCTAAATCTGACGTGAAAATAAAATTTAATTAAAAAAAAAAAAGACGCGTCCAAAATCAAAAAAAATCTTTAATACCCCCACCCTCCCCCCACCTCACACAAATTTTCTCTCCTTCAACACCATCTTGAATCGACGTCGGTCAAAAAAAATGGTGAAACACAAAAAGCAAGCTATATACGATTTTTTCATCGCTAGTGTCTGACCAAATTTTTTCAAAGCTCCGCCAATTCTTTTTTTTCGTTCACACACACATTAAATTTGTACGAAATTTAGCTATATACGAAAGAAAAATCGACGAATTTTACGATTGCGATGAATTCAATAAGAAGAATTTTATGGTTTTAAAAAGGAATTGAAAAGTTAGTAAAGAGAGAAAGAAAAAAGAGAGAAAGAAAGTTGTTACTACTCTGGCCGGAATCTTATTGAAGCTACTATTGTCACCGAAAAAAAAGGTCGTTCCCCCCCCCCCCCCTTTGTTCACTGTCTCTGTTTCCTCTCCCTATCTCTCGATTTCTTTTTGTTTCCCCCTCTCTCATCCCTCTACTCTCTTTATGCCTTTTCTATTTTTCGATCGGGTGTGGTGTAGCTATGTGTGTTGTTCTCTGGATGAAAGAAAAATGAAAGACCCTTTGGATAGTGTTGTGTGTGCGTATCCTCAACAATACTGATTCAGAGTGCTATTGAAAAATTTTGATAAAATTTGGTGGACTATGAAAAATTTTGATAAAATTCTTGAAAAATGGGTTATCAAGATCTATAATTACAGTGAAAGGATGTGTGTTTTGATTGTGAGAGAAATGGTGTTTGAGATTTGTGATACTAATGATTGTATTGTGATTTTGATAATTAAATTTATGGTGTATTTTTAAAATTATTATGGTAAAGATTTGAGTTTTATGATGATAGTGTTGATGGTGTTAATGGTGGACTTTTGGTGTTAATGGTGGTGTTAATGATGATAGTGTTAATGGTGATTTTGGTGAAGAAGAAGTAATGGGTGATGTGGACTTTTTAAAAAAAAATTGACATAATATCTGATGTGGTAATGACTTGGCAATGATGTGGCGCAAGTGTAAATCACTCTTATTATGTGACTGGTTCTTACGTTTTGGGGTGGAAATAGTTTCACTTTTTTATAATTTAGGTGTGTAATAGAACACTATGATAGTTTAGGTGTGACCTAAACTTTTCGTGTATAGTTTAGGGTGAAAATGATGACTTTTCCCCATATACAAATAATACATGTTTATATACATACACACACACACACACACACACATACATACATACATACAAATATAAATGATAAATTTGACATAAAAATATTAACACTACATTTGTATTAAATAATACATTGCATATTTGTATATTTTAGACTCAAGTAAATACAATTAATACATAGACTTATTTGTATACAAATACAAATGATAAATTATGCATATTCACAGGTAAACTATTCGAATACAAATAATAAATTTATTTAAAACATATAGTTTGATACAAATAAATATAAGATGTAAAAAAAATATAAATATAAAATACAACAAAAAATAGAACGACAAAAACTATATTCTCTTATATTATAATGCCATAGCCCACACCAGGGCCGAGACGTAATGGTCATCCCAAGTCCAACCAGGACCAGGGACCGCCATCTGTTACCCAACTCAACCACCATATGAGCCCCATGATGGGCTAAATTTCGAACATATAACAAGATAGCATCAATGTTCTCATTAAGACTCTGGATAGGGCCACGACCGTGATCGATCCAACCGAGTCCAATCAGCCCATATCAATCGCTCAATCGTACTAACCAAACCGAAGGCCATAACCAAATAAGTCTCAAAATATAATATAATCAAACCCAAAATAATATACGATGAAACAGTGAGAAATTATGTCCAATGATGACAGCCTCAGTACCAATGCTAATACCAAGGTTGTCACCCATACCGATCCCGCCCATACCAGCCCCAGAAATGCCACAAAGCCTCTATCCAAAAGAATAAAAAAATCTGGTTAGGACATGTCCCAAACCATGGCCAAAATCAATATCCAGAATAAAAGTAAAATGTCTAAGAGTATCCACATTATGAAATGGATCCTTCCAAAAAGATGGAAGCTCATTACTTTAATCCAAATGTTGTCCCTAAGTCAATCACTATGAAGGAGGAGTCGAACAATCGGTTCCTGCATAGCGTAGGTAAACAGCCACCAATAAACGGGTTAGCGGGTGAACTCTAGCATGAAACTCAGGATAAGAATAAAATAATGCCAGTTATAAAACCAAGTAAAACCATCCAATGCACACAACCATACATATATATAAGTGCAGGGAAAAGGGACTGGGTTTAGCATGTATTTAAAATCATTACCTGGGTTGTGTAGCTTTGCCATCCTAAACCACCCACGAGCTATATGGGTTCATCTCCCCCCACTAAAAGGGTCCCAGTGCGTGTAGCCGTACGATTAGGCAATATCCCATGGGATGACTAGTACATTCCTCAATATAAAATATAACACACGCACAAAGTCGCCAAGACCACCTCATATCAGCAAATATGAGTTTCCAATTTTGTCCTCCCGGGACCGCCACCTTCCATAACTTAGCTACACATTCCGTCATTAATGCCCAATTAAAATCATGTCCAAGCAATCCATTTACCATTTATTAACCAAGGACACTTAATAGTGATATCGTCATACCATCCATATTTGCAAACATTTATCCATAGCCAAACCTTTTAGATTATAAGAACTTTCAAGTGCCCTTTCATTAGAAGTATTAAACCTCTTGGGAGACTTTCATGTTCCCCACAAGCATAATCATTTAGCCTTTAGCCTTTTCAAACCATTTAAATATTTCTTACACAAACCGAAAACAAGCAAGAGTTTTATTAAAAGAAGGCAATGCAATGAACATATCTTTATAAGAATTTTATCAAACACAGTAGGGACATAATATAACCAAAACCAAATCCCATTATCATTAAACCATTACCATGCAATCGAATTGTACAAAACCACCATTAATGTATAGAAAAATATAATTAAAACCATGGAAAACGATAACCATGTATTTAACATCAAAAGCCCCAAATGATATTTGAAAGCCAAAAGCATGCAACCATGAAATCATGAAAATAACTATAAAATCCATGCCTTTAATTGAAATTACAATGAGGAAAGAGAATCATGCCTTAAACCAAGATGATTGATGGAAAGAACTTACCAAGACGAGCCCCAAAGTAATCCTCTAGTTGAAACCCTAACTTTCTTGCCCCAAAAGCTCTTGAGAGAATTATGAAGTGTTTAGGAAGATTTCTAAGTGTTAAGGAATAAAATAATAGGGTAAATAACCTCCTAAGTATATTAGAAGTCGTGGGACCTTATTAGGGTAAGTAGAAAAATATCCAGAATACCTCCACTTAAGTTGCATAGAAAACTCGACCCAGGGATACGACTGACCCTCACGAGTTGTACCCTCCTATACGATTGGTACCCACAATCATACCCAAGCCTCAACTCTTGAACCAGACACTGTTCAGTATACAACTCATCCAACAAAGTCGTAATCACAGAATACGATCCATATCTATGACCCATATCCCTGATAGAATGAAATACCAAGAGGATCAAACACCGTCGACCATATAAGTCCACCTACGACTCGAACCTAGCCATATGACTCACACCCCTAAGTCGTATTCATTCCAGTAACCAAAACCATCCCACTAACCAATACTGGTCA
Organism: Capsicum annuum; assembly: GCF_002878395.1. NCBI lineage: Eukaryota > Viridiplantae > Streptophyta > Magnoliopsida > Solanales > Solanaceae > Capsicum > Capsicum annuum. The sequence continues at coordinate 162,585,545 of NC_061114.1, read as the reverse complement.
GCATACGACAAGACCTTATCACTCGTACCCCATCATACGGCTGGTACTATGAGTCATATTAGGTCCGAAGAACGGAATTCCATGAAATTTTCTAAGGGTCAAAACCCATGATGTTTTATATAAGATGGGGTGTCAGTTTCCGGTCGTTCTGCTTGTCGATAGTTCAGTTGCTTGTCTTGCGATTTTATTATATCATCTTCAATTAATTATTATATGTCATTTACGTATTAAAAAATTAATAATATTGTATTTAATTTAAAAAAAATTAAAATAAACATTTATAACATGTCTGCTTCAGCTGCTTCAACCGTAATTTTACTATATCGATCCTAATTAATTATTATAAGTCATCTAGGTATTAATTAATATTAAAAAATTATTATAAATTCATCTAAGTATTAAAAAATTAATAATATTTGATGTTAAATTAACTTGACGTCTTATATGAGGCCCACTTATTTTTTTCCACAAGTATTTTTTTATAATAGTTTTACTATATCACTTCTAATTAGTTATTATATGTCATTTAAGAAATGACTGTTTCGCTCCTTCATTGTCATTTTACTTTATCTCCCCTAATTACTTATTATGACCATCTAAACATTGTGCTACTTAAATTGAAATAGACGAAAAAGTATTATAAATCATAATAACTAAAAAAATATATTATTTAAAAAATATAATTGGCTATCAATGTCACAAAATTTGAACAATGAGAATAATATATATTATTTAAAAATTACATAAAAAGTATTATAAATTACAATAGTTAACAATTTAAAATATCTAAAAAAATAATCTGTTATATATTTCAAAAAAATACGTACAAAAATACTATAAACCACAGTAATTTACAACTTTAAAAATTTCAAGGTCAATCTGCCAGGTTTGGCACAATTTCATTGGTTCTTTCCTTTGCCTTTATTTTTTTCATCTATTTTAATTTATTTGTCTTATTTTTTTTATTTTTTTTATATATTTCATAAAAATATAATTTTTTTTTTGTAAATCATAATAATTAATAGCTTAAAAGTGTAAAAGATATTAAATATTTGGTTGACTCTCAAAATTATATTAGTGTCACTTAAATTGAAAAAGAAGAAAGGGTATTATAAATCACCGTAATTAAAAACATAAATTATTTTAAAAATATAATTGACTATCAATGCCATAAAAGCTTGGACAAAGAGAGTAACATATATTATTTGAAAATTACATAAAAAGGTATTATGAATTACAATATTTAACAACTTACAATATGTAAAAAAAATTAATTTGGTATATATTCCAAAAAATACTATAGATCACAATAATTAACAACTTACAATTTAAAAGATATAAAATATTTGATTGTCTCTTGAAATTATTATTGTCATCCAATTTTTGTTCTCCGTGTTTAAAATTAATATCTTTAGGTTTTCTGATCGATAAAGGGCACAAAATATAATTTTTATATATTTTTTACAATTATTAATAAATTATTGATATTCATCCTTTCTTTAAAATTTTATCAATTTATTTTTATATTTTTACTTTTTATAATTTATTGATAATTCTCTGTATATTAGAATTTTTTATCAATTTATTTTAACAGTTTTAAAAGCGTCTTCACACGTATACGATATGAAGTCACATTTTTATAATATTTTTAAATTAATTATATTTTTTAAATATTTTTTACATTCTTTATATTTTTCATAATTACAAATTAATGTCTATATTTTTATGGTCCTTAAATATTAAATCAAACTAATCATTTAATCATTTTTACATAGTATAACAATCACACACAAAAAAGGCGATAAAATTTTAGAGGGTGTATTTTAATTTCTACCCTCAGGTGAAAATAAGGACAACCACAAGTACACTGACAGCTTTTCCTTTAAAACAACAACAATACACAATACACACCCACACCCACACCACACACCACACACCACACACCGACAGACGTACTTATCACTTTTCCTCTCTTTTTTCTCTCTCTCCTAAACTCACTGTCGCCGCTCCACCGATGGTTCGCCGGAGGTGATGACCGGCAAACTTCAGCCGCTAAACCCCACCACAGGAAGCCTCCTCCCTACTTCATTGTCACCGCTTCCTTTCTCTTTCACCTTTCCCACCGCCGGCAAAACAGCCACAAACGCCACCGGATCCGAACGGTGCCATGAACCAGGTCTGCCGACGATTCCCACCTGTCCAGTCACCAAACCACGCACCTCCATCAGCCACCAGATGCACCGGCAAGCGTGCCTCCTTCGGCCAAACTCACCACCACGCGTCGTCGTCGAATGTAATCACCGGACGACCGATAAACAACCCTTTCCACTACTGTTCACCAAAAATCGGCCAGATCTTTCGCGTCCAACCTTCCGGCGTTGCTTGGGTGAATGCCGGCGAAGCAACGCCACCGCTGCTTTGTCTTGTTTGAATAAAGTTTCTAATTTATTTTATTCTTTGTCGTGTTATTTGTATGAATTTGGTCGGGGTGAATTTTCCGACAAATCTCCACCACTTTGCTCTCTTGCAGATACTATATGTATGTGTTTATGTACATTTTATTGTTCTTATGCGGTTTCTCTAATTTGTTGGACTAATTTTGGAGAATCATGACATTACTGCAGTTATTGTGGGACTGTTTTTGTGGTTTACTGCCTTACTTGTCGGTTTGGAGTAATTGTTGGACTGTTTTCTTGGTTGTACTCGCTAAATTTGTTACTCATGGCTGCTTTAAAATTAATTTTTAGCTGATTAATCATCCGGTGTTGGATTACATTGATAAGAATAAAATATTACATACATTCCAATGACATTATCTTTCCGTGAGGCCACCCCATCTCAAAAGACGATTTTATTTTCTTAAATTTAGTATTTTATATCAAAGTTCGATACTTGGTCAATGATATTATGTCTCCTTCGGATATTTGAGGTTATTTCATTATAAAAGACGGATTTTATTTTTTTAAATTTTTTATTTTATATTAAAAAGTTAACACTGGCTAATGACATTATTTATCCATCAGATATTTGAGGTCATTCCATTGTAAAAGATGAATTTTACTTTCTCAAATTTGATTATTTTATATCAAAGATCAACACCTGTTCAATGAAATTATTTTTTCGTCTGCATATTTGAGGTCATCTCATTATAAAGGCGGACTTTATATTTTCAAATTTACTATTTATATCAAAGGTCAACACATGGTCGATGAAGAAATTCTCCATCATTTTTTTAGGCCTTCTTAAATAAAAGACGAATACAAATACGTAGCAAAAATAAATAAATTCGAGTGATGACGAAATCTTTATAATATTTTAAAATTTTATCTGAGCCAACTTTTTAATCAAAAATTATATTTTTAAATATGTATATGCTCACATATTTTTTCAATTTATTTTAATTATTATTTATTTGTTACTAATATTTTTATTACAAGTGTTTATACAAGTTATTAAGAATATTTCTCGAGAATGACAATCAAGAAAGACTTTAAATTATGTGCTTATATTTTTAAATTCTTACACTTGTACAAATATTGATCATAGTAAAAAGTTTACTTTTGGGGTATTGAACAGGATATTCTTTATTTAATCTTCACAAATATTGATCATAGTAAAAAGTTTACTTTTGGGGTATTTAACAGGATATTCTTTATTCAATCTTCACCATGCGTTTAGGTAAATTTAGGATGTTAATATTTTTATAAAAATATTAGATTGACTTAGATTATTTAATCAAATAATTTATACTTTTTACACTAAAAAAAATATTACATAGTCTTTTCTTTTAGAATAATTTTTCTTTATAAAGTCTTGTCTTTTCTTACATATACTTATATACTTTTGCTTACATATATTTTACAACAATATAGGCATTAATATTATTTTAATACATATTTTATATATGTATATATTTGTTTTTTTTTCTTTTTTCTTTTGTTACTTAGGCAAATTTAAGCCGTTAATATTTACATCAATAAATTAAATTAATCAATTAATTTAAACATTGTGATCTTTTTCAAGTAAATCTTTACTTTTTCCGTAAATTTTAATCAAATAAAGAATATTATTTGCAAATACTTTTTCTCTTCATGGCATATCAAGATACATTTCTTTTCATGCATCATAAAATATTTTTCATTTTCACATGTAATTTATATATTTTATACATATCTTTTACATGTTCTCATAACAATGGATTTTGTTTATATACTTAATATACATACACCTTTAGATAGTTTTAAATATTCATATTTCTTAAAAGAATTAATTTATACTTAATATACATACACCTTTACATCATTTTAATTATACCTTCTCCCTCTTTGATAAATTTAGTCTAGTTGGGTACCACATTTGTGGGTCCTGAAGGATGACTAACCCCTTCTCTTCGGGATAATTTAAACCCTTACTTAGAATTTCAATTGTTTTTTTTTTTTCGCAGACTAAAACATCAATCATACATGTAAATAAATAAACAAGTTTTCTTATTTTTCTAAAAAATTAGATGGCGACTCTGTACAAACTTTAATTCCCTTAGAGTCCATAAGTCATGTTTTGTTTAACCTTGATAAAAATAGAACATGACAGAATGACGACTCTGCTGGGGAGAACTAACAGGTTCTAACCATGATAGACTCAATTTTTTAATCGAGGGAGGTATTTTTACATTTTTGCATATATTAATTCTCTGATTCTTTATTTGTTTCACATTGCAAATAATGTAGATTTGTTCATGAATTCTTTACATTATTTATGCAAATTAATTTTATTGCCTTATCGATTCTTTTATTCATTACTTGTTTAATACATTGTATCTGTATATTGTAAAAACTATTACACATTATTCTTTACTTCATTTAATCTTAAATCACAATTTCATCGAATCTTTAACCGTACACTTCACACATTGAGGTTCACGCTGGGGTTGTCTTACACTCTCCCAAACCTTTTTCGAATTTCATAATTTCAGAATTGTTGCATTTAGGTTAGTGCGCCTTCTTGCAATTGTTCAGTCTTACTCTCAACCATTTAGGAAAATTCCTATTCTAGAAATAGGTCATGCTGTGTACAAACTCACAGATGGGTTTGAACTACGTTTTGACCTGATTCTTGTTCTGACAAGATAAGTAGACAATCCTGCATTAGGGTTCGGTCTCTTCACTATTTCGGAATAATTTCTCTGGAATTCAACTGGATAATTTTTCAAAAATAGTTCAAAGACGGTCTCCAAAAGTCTTCAAGAGTGCAAATTCTCAATAACATTAGTGCCTAGTCGGCCTACCCTCCAAATTCTCACCCAATTTTGATCTGAGAACACCCAGCTTCTTCTTTAGAATATTGTAAACCATTAAATTTACGACATATCGATCCCCACTTTTAAAACAAGGATTCAATATTCTTTAGTCATAATACTCCTGCCAACTGTGGCAAAATAATGTCATAATTTCTTCAATGTTTGACTTTCTCAATCTTGTTAACATACCGAAGTTGTGTCAAAGCTCTCCTCATGCTTGACACCCATCCTCTCAATCATCTGATCGAAATTATTTTGATGCTAAAAAAATTCTTTCCTGATCATCTTTCACATTATTTTCATGGATGACCATCACCTTTTTACAATTATACATTGCCCATACAAATTTATAAATTTTCTTAAACTATGCAGACCCGATTCTTGTTTTCACAAGATACGTAGGCAATTCTCATTCGGGTTCGGTCCCATTTTTTTTCAAATAAATAAAAATTTAGAATTTTGACTTGGTACCAACACAGTTAGGAGTGTGCATGAGAAAGAACAAATTGGTATGATGGAGAGGATCGACATCAAGGTAAACCATAGATTCTTTTGGTACCTTTTAGTCAAACCTGAGTAACACTTGAAAATTCTCTTGCATACATCTAAGACAAAAATGAAGTCAACCTCATCGTTTTAAGTGCATTGTGTGGTGAGCTTTAGATTAGTTCATTGCATTGCATTTTTGATCTAGAACTTGGCCTGAATGTCTGTTGAGGCAAAATTCTGAGTTATATTTAGTTTGGAAAAGGATTGTAGGCCCTTTTATGACCCAATTGTGCCTTCCACAACCTACCAAATGCCATCAATTCCTAGTATTTCTCTCTTTAAGACTGAAACCTTTTCTTTGGACAATCACATCTGAACCTATACACCTTTTGAGTGCTTACATGTACTATCCCCTTTGGGTCCACCTCCTTGAGCGCACTTACTACACGCAAATTGCAGACGGAAATTTAAGATCAAAGTTGTCAAAAGCAAATGATATATAGTCCAAAAAGAGCAAAAATGAAAAGATGACTTCAAAGAAAAGAAGCAAAACCCCCCGCACAAACGAAAAAAGAGATAACTTCGATAAAGATGGAGAATCATAAAAAAATTATCAAAAAAGAAAAAAAAAATTCTAGTACAAGATTCAAAAGAAGTCGAAACAAATACAAAACAAAGGATGGCGAAACACAACAAAGATCAAGCGTCAAAATGTAACAAATATCAAAAGCACAAATACAGTGCAACGCTCATTGAGAAATTAGTCACTTTCAACCCAAATATCATCCTACCCATCCCCAAGCCTACATTACAAGCCAATAACAAGTCCTACAAGATCTTACTCTAAGTGTTCTCACATTAGTGGATACTTACATAAAGGCCAAGTCTATGGTATCACAATTGCGTTCATTGAATTTCTTTCTGAGTGTGAGTGCATATCTCTAGACGTCTCTAAATTCAAAAGAAAAATAATATTCAAATAAGTGTAAGAATGAGACATTTTTTTAGAGAGCGCATTTGAAACACTAGAACAGGCACAGTTCAAAATCTTTACTTAAAGCAAGACGAATGAATCTTGTCGATACTTAGGTATGTCTGAGGTACCACTTGAAGCTATAGGAGTTATCCTGAAGTCAATCTCAGTTGGCTGGAAGAGATGGGGGAATTCTTATACATACTACTAATTGTTGGTACCAACAACAGTCAAGGTACGATTATGCTTTTTTCAACTTTCAACATTTCTTACAAATAAAACACAAAATACTTTTCTGTGTTACTTCATATTTCTTACAAAAAATACAAAATCATCTTATACATTTTTCATTTTTCAACATTCCTTAAAAAAAATATAAAATAATTTTTGCATTTTCACCTTTCCATATTTCTCACAGAGAAAATACAAAACAATTGTCAACACTTTTACTTGTCCACATTCTTACAAAGAAAATAATTTGTTGCATTTTTGTTTTATATTTCAATATTTCTTACAAAGAAAATACAATATAATTTTCTTCATTTTTTTACAAAGAAAATACAAAGCAATCTTCTGCATATTTTACCTTTCAACACCTTTTTAGAACGAAAATACAAAATAATTTCCTTTCCATTCCAACACATGCCTTCATATACATGCATTACACTCTTTCATTCAAGTCGCCCACCTCCAAATACATGCAATGTACTTTTCTTTTCAAGCTCTCGCATTCAAACACAAATCATTTGCTTTTCTATTTGGTGTTCTCTTTCTAATTTAGGTATCTTACATTTTCATAACCCCGTCAGTCGGGAGGCTATTACCTTTCAATTGCTCTGCCAGTCGAGAGCTTGTTTATTTCAGTAGCCTCGCCAGTCAAGATGCTATTATCTTTTGCTCCGCCAGTTGAGAGCTCTTTAATTTCAACAACCCCACCAGTTGAGAGACTATTACCTTCCAGTTGTTCCACCAACCGAGAGGCCATTAGAATTCGATTACCTCACCGGTTGATAACCTTAGTCTTTATAGACAATTGAGGACGACCATTAACATCAGTGTCCATAGACAATTAGAGACGTTATCAAGTCTTCATAGACAATCAAAGACATGATTATTCAATATCCATCTCCATAGATAGTTAGAGATGTTGTCAAGTCTTTATAGACAATCGAAGACATCATCATTCAACATCCATCTCCATAGATAATTGGAGATGTCATCAAGTCTTCGTAGACAATCAAAGAAACCATTCATCACATTAGCCTCCATAGACAATTGAAGGTGTCATGCATCTATTTTCGTAAATAATTAAAGACGTCACATCAGTCTCCATAGATAATCAGAGACGACAATTAACAGCAATCTCCATAGACAATTGGAGGCATCATGCATCAAGTCTTCGTATACAATCGAAGACATCATCATATATCACATAATCTCCATAGAAAATTGGAGACAACAATCAACATCAGCCACCATAGACAATTGAAGGTGTCATGCATCAAGTCTTCGTAGACAATCGAAGACAACATCATTCATCACACAGTCTCCGTAGATAATCGGAGATGACAATCAAAATCAGTTTCCATAGACAATTGGAGATGTCATCAAGTCTTCATATAGAATCGAAGACATCATCATTCATTACGTCAGTCTCCGTAGATAATCAAAGATGCCAATTAACATCAGTCTCCATAGATAATTGGATATGTCATTCACATTAGTCTCCGTAGACAATCGGATACAACAATCAATATCAACCTCCATAGACAATTAGAGGTGTCATGCATCAAGTCTTTGTAAACAATCAAAGGCATCATCATTCATCATACAGTCTCCAAAGATAATCAGAGATCACGATCAACATCAGTCTCCATGGATAATTAGAGATGTCGTTGACATTAGTCTCCGTAAAAAGTCGATAACAACAATCAACCTCAGCCTTCATAGACAATTGGAGGTGTCATGTATCAAGTCTACATAAATAATTGAAGACATCATCATTCATCACATAGTCTCCGTAGACAATTGGAGATGATGATCAACATCAGTATCCATAAGTAATTAGAGATGTGACGCATTAAGTTTTCGTAGACAATCGAAGGCATCTTTCATTCATCACATAAGTCGTAAATAATTGAAAACGTCATCATCTTCAAGTCTCCGTAAGCAATCGGGGACGTCATTCATCTCAAGTCTCCGTAGGCAATTGGAGAATACAATTCATAACAACAACATATTTTTGTAAATCCCACACATCATACACTGGGGCAAATTTTGAGAATCATCTCAAAATTGTCTACTGTCTTATCTCGAACTATATTGACCTGATTCTCGCGACACTCGAGATATGTAGGAAGCTCTATGCAGAGTTCAGTCATCACAATTCTCTAATCATTCTTTCTCCCCAACAAGTACACAATCTTGCATTCCCAGTATCTCGCAGCTCGATAATGGGGTAATTTTATAAGGGACATCAATTTTTGATGAACACTTCTGTTCCCAAATGATTCGTCTCTCAATATTCATTTTACGTGGTTATCCTCCCTTAATACCAAGGCATGAGGCAACCGCCTATTCTTTTAAATTACACCCGACCTGATCCTCACATAACTCGAGGTATGTAGGCAACTCTAAATTAGAGTTCGATCGAATTTTTTTCAATTTTTTTTTTATTTTTTGTCGAGCAAAATTGACTACACGTCAACATTTTCGTTTGAAGACTTCTACATCAACCTCAAACGAAAAGGGGCAACTGTTGACACCCAATTTTTGCTCTCCGTACTTAAAATTAATGTCTTCAGATTTTCTGATCATTAAAGAGCACAAAATATAATTTTCACATATTTTTTATAATTATTAATAAATTATTGATATTTATCCTTACTTTAGGATTTTATCAATTTATTTTTATATTTTTACTTTTTATAATTTATTGATAATTCTCTGTATATTAGAATTTTTTATCAATTTATTATCTTTTAACATTTTTACAAACATTTGCACACGTACACGACATGACGTCACATTTTAATAATATTTTCAGATTAATTATTTTTTTTGTAATATTTTCAACATTCTTTAGATTTTTCATAATTATAAATTAATGTCTATATGTTTACGGTCTACAAATATTAAATTAGATTAATTATTTTTACAAAATATAACAATCACACACAATAAAAATGAGACAAAATTTCAGAAGGTAGATTTTAATTTCTATCATCTCAGCTGAAAATAAGGACATCCACAAGTACACTGACAACTTTTCCTTTAAAACAAAAATAATACATAATACAGACCCACAAACACCCATAACACACACCAACAGACGTATATATCACTTTCCTTCTCCTTTCTCTCCCTTTCTCTCCTAAACTCACTGTTACTGCTCTACCGATGGCTCACTAGAGATGATGACCAGTGAGCTCCAGCTGCTAAACCACCACCACGGGACACCTCCCCTTCCCTATTTCACTGCCACCGCTCCTTTTTTCTTTTCCTTTTCCCGCTGCCGGCAAAATAGCCACCAACATCACCGGATCCAAAAACCGCCATGAACCAGGTCTGCCGATGATTCTCACCTGTCTAGTCACTAAACCACACACCTCTATCAGCCCTAAATGCATCGATAAGCATGCCTCTTTCGGCCAAAACTCACCACCACACGGCGTCACTGGATTTAATCACCGGACGACCGGTAAACAACTCTTTCCACCATTATTCACCAAAAATTAGCCTGATTTGCCGCGTCCCAACTACCGATGGTGCTCTGGTGAATGCCGTCGAAGCAATGCCACCGCTGCTTTGTCTTGTTTGAATAAAGTTTCTAATTTATTTTGTTGTTTGTCGTGTTATTTGTATGAATTTGGTCGGGGTGAATTTTCTGACAAATCTCCATCACTTTAGTCTCTTACAGATACTATATATGTGTGTTTATATATATTTTATTGTTCTTGTGCGTTTTTCTGATTTGTTGGACTAATTTTGGAGAATCATGCCATCACTTTAGTCTCTTACAGATACTATATATGTGTGTTTATGTATATTTTATTGTTCTTGTGCGTTTTTCTGATTTGTTGGACTAATTTTGGAGAATCATGACATTACTGTAGTTATTGTGGGACTGTTTTTGTGGTTTGTCGCTACTGCATTACTTGTAGATTTGGAGCAATTATTGGACTATTTTCTTTGTTATACTCACTAAATTTGTTGCGCATGGTTGCTTTAAAATTAATTTTTGAGCTGATTTAATCGTCCGGTGTTGTATTACATTGATAAGAATAAAATATTACATACATGGCCAATGACATTATCTTTCCATCGGATATTTGAGATCACCCCATCACAAAAGACGGACTTTATTTTCTTAAATTTAGTATTTTATATCAAAGGCCGATACTTGGCCAATGACATTATTTCTCCCTCAGATATTTGAGGCCACTCCATTACAAAAGACGTACTTTACTTTCTCAAATTCATTATTTTATATCAAAAAGTCAACGCTGGCCAATAACATTATCTATCCGTCGGATATTTGAGGCCATCCCATTACAAAAGACGAATTTTACTTTCTCAAATTTTACTATTTTATATCAAAGACTCCGTCTGGATATTTGAGGCCATCTCATTACAAAGGCGAACTTTACATTCTCAAATTTACTATTTATATTAAAGGCTGACACATGATCGATGAAGAAATTGTCCATCAATTTTTTAGGCCTCCACAAATAAAAGACGGATACAAATACGTAACAAAAATAAATAAACTTGGGCGATGACGAAATCTTTATAATATTTTAAAACTTTATCTGAGCTCACATTTTAACAAAAATTATATTTTTAAATACGTATATGCACACATATTTTTTCAATTTATTTTGATTATTATTTATTTGTTACTAACATTTTTATTACAAGTGTTTATACAGATTATTGGAAATATTTATTGGAAAGGCAGTCAAGGAAGACTCTAAATTATGTGCTTATATTTTTATATTCTTACACTTGTACAAATGTTGATTATAATGAAAACTTTACTTTTGGGGTATTGAGCTGGATATTCTTTATTTAATATTCACCGTACGTTTAGGCAAATTTAGGATGTTAATATTTTTATAAGAATAATAGATTGACTTAGATTATTTAATCAAATAATTTATACTTTTTACACTAAAAAATATACGTAAACCTTTAGAACAAATTTTCTTTATACAATCTTGTCTTTTCTTACATATACTTATATACTTTTGTTCACATATAGTTTACAACAGCATATGCATTAATATTATTTTAATGCATATTTTATATCTGTATATATTTATTTATTTTTCTTTTTTTTTTGTTACTTAGGCAAACTTAGACTGTTAATATTTGAATCAATAAATTAAATTAATCAATTAATTTAAACATTGTGATCTTTTTCAAGTAAATCTTTACTTTTTTTCGTAAAATTTAATCAAATAAAAAATATTATTTGTAAATACTTTTTATTTTCATGGCATATCAAGATACATTTCTTTTCATACATCACAAAATATTTTTCTTTTTCACATGTAATTTATATATTTTATACATATCTTTTACATGTTCTCATAACAATGAATTTTATTTATATACTTAATATCCATATACCTTTACATAGTTTTAAATATTCGTATTTCTCAAAAGAATTAAATTATACTTAATATACATACACCTTTACATCATTTTAATTATAACTCCCCCTGTTTGACAAATTTAGTCTAGCCGGGTACCACATTTGTGAATCCTGAAGAGTGCCTAACCCCTCCCTTCGAGATAATGTGAACTCTTACCTAGAATCTCAATTGGTTTTCTTCGCAAACTAAAACATCAATAATACGTGTAAATAAATGAACAGGTTTTCTTATTTTCCTTAAAAATTAGATGGCGACTCTGTACAAACTTTAATTCATTTAGAGTCCATAAGTCATGTTTTATTTAATCTTGATAAAAATAGGGCATGTCAATTATATCAAATGCTACTTAAATATAAATAGTTGAAAATATAATCTACTATCAATGCCACAAAAGTTTTGATAAGAAAAGTAACATGTATTATTTGAAAAATTACATAAAAAGTATTATAAATTACAATAGTTAACAACTTAAAATATCTAAAAAAAATTAATCTGTTATATATTTCAAAAAAACGTAAAACATACTATATAAATCACACTAACTAACAACTTAAATTTTTTTAAAGATATAAAATATTTGGTTGACTCTCGAAATTATATCAGTGTCACTTAAATTGAAATATAAATAAGGTATTATAAATATCAATAATTAAAAACTTAAATTATTTTAAAAATATAATTGACTATCAATGCCACAAAAGTTTAAAACAAGGAGAGTAACCTGTATTATTTGAAAATAAGATTAAAGTATTATAAATTACGACAACTAACACTTAAAATATCTAAAGCAAATAAAAATATAATTGATTATCTATATTCTATTTGTGCCACATAAATTGAGACAAAAAATAATATATATATTGCATGGGCCCTCAATATCTAGTAAAAATAAAAAAAAAGAAACAAAAAAAGGAAAGAAAATGAAACAATAAAGGAAAAAGAAAATACAAAAAAAAGTGCAAAAAAAAAATGTAAAAAAATGCAGGTGAAACTTAAAAAAGAAAAATAATAAAAAAATTGCAAAGAAGAAAAAAAATAGTAAAAAAAATAAAAAATAATAAATACCAAGGAAAAATCTGATAGACAAGAAAAACAAAAGAGAGAAAAATAGAAAAAAAATTTAATCATTCAAACTTATTTTAAGTTTTTACATTAAGAAACGCTTCCTACTTTTAGAAATGCAATCTTCAATTAATCTTTAATTAATTAGATAAATGTGATTTAAAGAAGTTGAAATTTCTGTTGCTCTTTTAAACTCAAGTTATTACCTAAAAATAAGGTAACTAAATACATATACAAATTGTTATTTTGAATAAGGGGAAAGGACAAAACCGACACTTCAAATTAAACTATTTCCATGAAAATGACCATAGAATTTAAATTCACCTTCTAGCCATTTCAATTTGCCGGCTAGTTCTATACCTTCTATACAGTTTTTACACATATCTTATACATATAAATATTCTTAACGAAAATTATACAGTTTCGATACACAATTTATACAATAATTGTAATTTTTTTTAACATATTTTATACAACAATTATATAATTTTTATACATTTTCTATATATATTTTTTTACATATATTTTATATATATATATATATTTGATAGAACTATACAATTTCTATACATATATCTTATATAGATACATATTCTATATAACAATTACATCATTTTTATATAATTATATTTAATTATTATTTTTAAACAATAAAAAAATAAAATATTTTTCAGTTAAAAATTTTATAGCAAAAAAAAAACTGAAATATTTTTAATAGGGCCAAATGGCCCAAGTTGAAAACTGTATCATATTGTATATGGACTGTATCAATATTATAGATGAACTGTATTTGAACTACATGAGCCTAAATGACCCAAATTAGGAAATGATTATAAAGTAAAAATAGTATACCCGACTGACCACTTTTTGACAAAATTTCAAACTTGAACTATTTTATTTAAAAAGTGCTACATAATATCCCTTTTCGTTTGAATAATTATGAAATTGATGCTATGAGATGCCTAATTATAAACTCCTTGTTTGTCCATTAACTTGTCATAGCTGATTAGGGCCCATTTCTAGATTTAGATATTGACCCTGTTAATCGTTGTAAACAACTAAGGGAAAACTACATAGAGTAGCATACCTAAGTCTTAAATTACAAAAAATAGCAACACTTTAATAAAATTACCTAGTGTAGCAAACCTAGCATTATTTTAAGTGAGGGACCACAATTACCGCCTCTCAAAAGTAGGCTCCATTATTCACACTTAAAATTTTTCTCTTTCCTTTAATTGCATTATACTTTACCATTTTTCACGCCTTTTCTCAGATTTTATCTTTCTAATTTTTTTCCTTCTTAACGTCGTTTGCATGATCTGATAGTGATATTGTTCCACAATTTTAGGTAACTAATTAATTCAGTTATTGCATGTTATCAATTTCTCAATATTTTTTTTTGAATTTTGTACTGTAAATAATTTCTCCACTTCATCTTTAAGGTTTTGATTTTTGTAGTTGTTAACGGAGAATCAAGGTGATCGAATTTGCTGAATTATGTTTTGTTTGTTTTTCATTGAAATTTGATGTTTTATGAGTTGATATAGTTGAAAAAAATTAAAATTTGGATGAAAATTGAAACTGGGATTTATTTTGTTTCGATTAATGGAGGATAATCGGAGTTGAATAGATATTGTAGATGATTTTGAGTTGATTTATTGTTGTTGTTGGTTGAATTTTTTAGAAGATGGCTGATATTTTGAAAAAAGCGGTTGAAAAAAATTTCTTCTTCAAAAGATAAAAAAATAAAAAAATATTAGAAGAAAAGAAAAGCAAAAGAAATTGCAGATTCAAGCAATGTTCATACCGATGTTGAGAATTCTTGTGCTAATGAATCTGAAGAAGACATGGAGGAAGAGGTATTTGTCGTTGTATATGTATTTTTATTTACTGTTATATATTTAGGAATTTCTGTAAAGCTTTATCAATTATATGTATTTTTTTTGTGAAGCTAACATGTATTTACTGATCAACTAATATGTATTTAGGAATTTCAGTAAAACTGATCTGTGAAGATGATAAGTTAAATTTTTATTTTGGGTTAACATGTATTTTTTTGTAAAGCTACTATATTTAGTTATATTTGTATGTTAAATGAATTTGCTAACTTGCATGTATGGAAAAATATATTTATATATGAACTATTTATGAAGAGGTATTTGGTTATATGTATTTTTATTATAATTGATATGTATTTTTCAGTATATTGGAATGTTGAAATATACAAATACATTTGTGGTTATGGACGTATTTGTATTTGTGTCGGCAATAGATACGACTTTATTTTTTACTAGATATGTATTTTATAGTCTACATATATACATTTGCGCTACAATTGTTTAACAGATACTTAAACATATTTTTTCTATATTTCTAAGTTGTATTTAAGAACATTGAGCCAACTCAAAGGAAAATGTCAAAGTTTGAAATATTAGAGCAGGATGAAGTTGATGATGAATGTTCAGTTGATTCAGATGCTGATTTTAAGGATCCACTATCAAAAGAAATTTATGAACATTCAAAGTGATGACGAAGCACCATTGAGGCCTGTTAGGGAAAGCAAGATAACAAGTGTCACAAAAATATTTGAAGTCTGGTGGTTGATGATTTTATTACATTGTGTAGTGACAAAATTAAACTGGATGTTGAAATTAATTTTTAAAAAGTTATTTTATATTTTGAAGTGAATCAAAGTTACTAATTGTGAAGTGAATGTAAGTTATTCATTTTAGTCTTTTATGTTGAATATGTTTTCTATAAGTTTGTAGTATGTGTTTTATTCCAATGTTCAGTATGATTTGATACACTGTTCAGATCAAATTTAAAAATACATATGCACTGTGCAGAGTTGCAATATATACATATGCAGTTGTGAAGAAGAAACACTGTGTTGTTCAAGCACAGTTGTACAGATGTGTCATGTCCCTCGAGATATTGTGGGACTACGGCATGAGAAAATAAGAAGCAATAGCACAAAGTGATGACGAAGCACCATTGAGGCTTGTTAGGGAAAGCAAGATAACTAGTGTCATGGAAGTTTTAGATGTCTGATTGTTCATGATTTTATTACATTGCATAGTTATCAAGATTAATCTGGATGTTGGTATTCATTGTAGAAACTTTTTTTACGTTTTGAAGTGAATCAACCTTACTAATTTTGAAGTGAATGAAAGTAATTCATTTTAGTATTTTATGTTGAATATGTTTTCAAGAATTTTGTAGTATGTATTTTATTTCAGTATTCAACTTTATTTGTTACATTGAGATTTAACTTCAAAAATACATATGCTCTTTTTAGATTTTGCCATATATACATATACAATATTCATGTTTAACTTAAAAATACATATGCAGTTAATATCATATGTATTTTAATATTTGTTTGTTAACTATCAAATACATAAGATACTTTATATATTTTTTTTTAGTATGTGTTCATATACTATGTTTTTTTTAGTATATAGATTGGCAAATACATCTAGCCAAAATTTATAAAAGTTTATGTTATTAAACGTGACTTATAATAAAAATACATATTGGTATCAATTTCTAAATTTTTTTGACAAATACATATTGATATCACTTTCTCAATTTTACAATTTATTCTTTCTTATCTTATGTTTTGTAGTGAATCAAATTAAAGTTACTAATTGAGAAGTGATTAAAAGTTTTTCATTTTACTCATACATGTTGAATATGATTTCGATAAGTTTATAGTACATGTTTGTTTTTCAGTGTTCAATAAGATTTGGTACACAGTTCAGATTACACTTCAAAATACATATGCACTGCGCGTAGTTGATATTCTACTTGAATACGTTTGCTGCTCAAATTCACATTTAGGTGAGATGCCAAAAGTTTGTGTAGTTTATTGAATGATGCCGTTGTGCTCAATAATATTGCATCATTGACGTACTCTTCATAAGTTTTTTCATACGTCCACCTTCTGGAGTGCTTCACGAGAACTGATATACTTTCCATTGATAACTTATTTCACCTAAAATACACAAATATACACATGTGTAACCTGTCAATAATTACAACATACACTTACACAAAACAAATTCAAACAAATTTCTACAGTTATAAACGTCAACAATATATACATACATAGCCAACAATTACATCCAAAAATACAATTACGAAACATTGGTTAAACTTAAAATACAAACACAACAAAAATTTTCTGCCAAAATACAATTACATATTAGTTGTTCAACGTTAAATACCATCAAAGATACATCCTCCATAATCGAACACAACTAAATTATCTACAAATAAAATTTTCACATATACATATACACTATCAAATTTCGAGAATCAAAACTCCAAAAATTTGAATTTTATCAGCTTTAAAAATTGATTTCGATCAATATTTTTGTTCTACCGAATTAATTTTGTGTAGTTTTAACTTTTACTCGAAATTCGTTTACAAAATATTCAAAACAAATTAACGACGACGTGAAAAATTTGAACGAAGCAGCAGTAATGGATCAATAAAATTTTTTTAAACCAAATAACTGCAACGGTGCAAATAAAATTAATAACAAATTCTATTTTTTCGATTTCATTACACCTGATGAAATTGATATGATAAAATACATTATGAATGAATACCTTCAACAATAGTAAAGGATGAATTTGCAATAGATGTTTGAATTCGAACAAATTATCCAGAAGAAGGTACGGTTTATCGTTGAATTCGAAGAAACTGATCGTTGAATTTGAAGAAATTGAACAAAAGAAGATACACTTTAATTTGATTGTACAATTAGAAGAAATTAAACAGAAAAGGATTTAATGGATTTTGTTTTTTATTTTGATTTTTGTTTTGCTTGAACACGATTTTTGAAACTGAAATTTGAATTTGATTGTTGTTGCTAATAACGAAAATAACGTGATTTATGAGTTTTTTTTTGGGAAGGGAATCTGCACATTAATTTAAGGTAATTTTATCATCATTACCGCAACTGATTTCAATTAATTAAGGGCAGTAAACTATTTGTATTTGTATTTTTATAGCAACAGTTTGTTAAAATACAAAATAAAAGTTGCTATATTATGTAATTATGAAAGTGTTGCTATGAATCTCATAATTAAGGTCTTAAGTATGCTATTTGTGAATTTTGCCCAACAACTAATTAACAGATGATTAATGAAGAGCTTCGTCAGTGGTTCGAAAAAACTCAATAATTTTAGTTTAAACTTTATATATATATATTTAAAAAATCAACTTAATATATATAAATAAATTATCTAAAATTTAGTAATTAAGACATCACCATTTATTTAATTCTAAAATTCATAAACTCAAAATTATAACACTGCCTTAGAGATTAATTAATTAGCAAATACTCACTTAGGAACAAGTACATGAATCTTGATAATAAATTCGAGAAAGCATGCAAAATCAATTTTCAAGTAAAGGAAATAAATAAAATAATTATTTGAACCAAAATACGTACATTCATGGAAATCCTGTTCTTCCAATTGCTAATAGGCCAAATTCACTAAAGATCCAGACTCCGAATATTGGAGAATTGCCAAAATCAAAGAAGCAAAAATTATAAAGAAAAATCATTGTTCTCAATTTTTAAAGTTTGTGTTTTTAAATTGAAGATATGTGTAATATAGAAATGTCTTTTGAATCTTTTAATGTTAAATATGTCATGTAGAATATAAAACTATTAGAGAGTTATCAGATATTAAAAAATATCTTTGTTAAATAACCTAAAAAAAGTAACTGAAACGAAAGTAATATATATATATATATAGAGATACTTATATGATTTGGTCAATTGGACATACTTTCATGAGTAAATACTAATCCCTTTATCTCATTTTATTTGATGTTGTTAAACTGTGCACTAAATTTATGGAAGAAAGAATACTTTTAAAATTTGTGATTTATAACAAGTCATAAATATTTGTGTCATTATAAATAAAATAAGAAGTTAGTTAATTTGTGTCTAGATATTAAAAATAACATATCATTCTCTTTAGTATATATAAATTAAAAAGAAAAGTTTGTTACATAAGTTCAAAAAGAAGAAGTATATAAATTTTTTTTTTAAAAAAATATAAAAAAACATATGTATTATATACGTACATGAGGAAAAAATGCAAATAATCACTCTTTACCCGTTGTAATTGAAAAATGGACATAATCATGATGGAGTTTCACAATTTCATTATTCATAAGTTTCTTGAGTAGAATTTGAAACTCCATGACAATGACAATGACTGTCTTTCATATATAATATATATCGCCAATAAATATTACTCCATTTAATTTCTATGTACACGCAAGAGTACAAAATTGAAGATTGTACATCTAATATCCCGAGAATATTCATAAAGATGTTCTCTCAAAGTATTTTCCAAGAGTCTCTTTAGATTATATACAGGAAAAACGGTAGAAAAACTATTTAGTTATTTCAAAATAATTGAAAAAGTCATGTTATTAAAAGGCATACTTTAGAAGTCAATAAGTAGTATGCTTGGAAAGATTATGTTACTTGGAGAGATTTAATAAATGGTGGCACAACTTGTATACCACAAGTTTTGCCAACTAAGCTTGACACTTGTCAAGAGAGTAGTCCACTCTTAAATCTATAAAAAGGACCTCAATCTTATTCTGCAAAAAGACCAGAAAAAATCCTTTAACATTCCTGTTTCAATCTCCTTCCTATCAATATTTTCCTCTTCACTTTTTATATTATATTCCTTATGATTTTGATTATTATTTAGTAAAACTCTAATTTAACTTCTTGATATTTGTATTAATAATTTTATTGATAAAATAGTTTCTTAGGACAGTACCTACCACGACTCAAATATAATTAATATATCACTTAAGATAATATTTCAGTAATATTTATTTAATAATCAGTATCATTAATTTGTCAATAGAAATTATATTACTATTATAATTATTATATCGATTATAATATTATTATTTTAGTAGTAGTATTACTATACACTGTTATGTTATTGTACTGCTAATATTATTATTATTATTATATTATTTTGTTAACAGTTAAATAATATTCTTATTATTATTTTACCATTGTTTCCCAACAATCTAAGAAACTACGATAGATAATTCTACTCCTGGTACTTCTACTACCGACACAACTCCTAATACTTCTGTTTCGGTTGTTTTTACCATATGATAAGTCATTTTCCGATGTTTCAAATATTAAAATTTTAGCTAATGAAAACTTTAAAAGGTGGCAAGAACAAATTTTTTCATTACTTGATGTCCATGATGTTGCATATGCTTTGTCACAAACACAACCTGATGCAGACGTTGATAATTAAATTTTAAAATCACGGCAATATGCCAATAAGGTATGTCGCCATACTATTTTACAAACAATTTCTAATGAACTATTTGATGTGTATTGCAGTTGCAAAAAAATAAAAGTCATCTGGGAAGCTTTAATTAAGAAATTCACGGCTGAAGATGTAATCAAACAAAAGTTTATGGTTGAAAATTTTATGATTGGCAAGTGAGTGATGTGAAAGAAATAAAAATTTAAATAAATGAATATAAAAAATCGCTAGAAGATTTGAAGGCAGAGGAGATCTCTTCACCAAAAAAATTTGTGGCTGGAATGTTGATTAAAAAATTGCCCGAATCATGGAATGACTATAAAAATAACTAGAAACATAAGCACATAAATTTTACTATTGAGGAAATAATAACTCATATTCTAGTTGAAGATACTAACAGAAAGGAGTCATTCAAAGCTAAGTAGGCTGCGCTCAAAACAAATTTAGTAAAAGGTTAACACAACAATAACAAAAGGTATGGTAATAAGTCTCAAGGTTACAAGCCTAACAATCCCAACGGTAAGAAAAGAAAAAATAATGGTTTTACTTGTGGAAAATCAAGTTATTATGCCGCTCAATGTAGACACAGAATAAGAAATAACAAGGAAATGAGAAATCCTCCAAAAGCTAATTTAGCTGAAGGAGATGAAATAATTACAGATGTTATTACTCAAGTGAATATGGTGACACATATAAAAGAATGAGCGGTAGATTCTGGGGCCACTCGACATATTTATGCAAATCGAGAAGTATTTGCCTTCTATACATCAATAGGAGATGACGGTGAAGTGGTCTACCTTGGAGATTCGAGAACTACTAAAGACTTGGACAAGGGTAAAGTGATCCTAAAACTCACTTCGAAGAAAACTTTAGCCCTCATGGATGTGCTACATGTTCCTACAATGCGAGCAAACCTGATTTATGTGGCTTTGCTGGATAAAAATGAAATGAAAGTGTCTAATGAATCTAATAAGATTATTTTGACAAAAAATAATATATTTATGGAAAAAGACTATTGTAACCATGGACTTTATGTACTTAATATTATCAACTTAATATTATCAATGATAATGTATCAGCTTCTGCTTATATGATTGAGTCTATTTCTTTGTGGCATGCTAGATTAGGATATGTTAATATTAAATATATAAAGAATATGTAATCACTTGGTTTAATATCTGATTTAGATTCAAGTAATTTCGTTAAATGTGAAATATGTGCTGAAGCTAAAATTACTAAAAAGTCATATTTTTCAGTTAATAGAGAAACTGAATTGTTATCTTTGATTCACACTAATTTGGGTGATTTAAAATAAACTATAACTAGAGGTGGTAAAAGATATTATTATGTGACCTTTATTGATGATTTCTCTAGATTTATTAAGTTGTATAGCTTAGAAATAAAGATGATGCTTTTGATGCTTCTGTGTCTTATAAAACTGAAGTTGAAAATCAGTTTAGTAGAAAGATCAAGAGAATTAGATCTGATAGAGGTGGATAATATGTATCTTTAAATTCTTTTTGTGAAAAAGAAGATATTATTCATGAAGTAACTCCTCCTTATTCTCCTGAATCTAATGGTGTAACTGAAAGAAAAAATCAGCCATTGAAGGAAATGGTGAACTCTATGTTAATTAGCTCTAATGCACCTGATAATTTGTAGGATGAAGATATTTTATCTGCATGTCATTTACAAAATAGAATTCTTTATAAAAGAACTGGCAAAATTCCTTATGAATTGTGGAAAAGGTATAAACCTAATTTGAAATATTTAAAACTGTGGAGTTGCCTTGCTAAAGTTCTTCTTCCTGAACCTAAAAAGAGGAAAATAGGTTCTAAAACTGTTGATTGCATGCTTATTGGATATGCTGAACATAGTGCTGCTTATAGATTTCTTGTATTGAAAAGTGATGTACTTGATAGTAATACTATAATTGAGACAAAAAATGTTGAATTCTTTGAACATATTTTTTCACTATGTGATAAAATCTCTCATGCACCTATTGAAAGAGAAAATAAATTTGCCTCTAATATTGAGGAACTGAGAAGGAGTAAAAGGCCTAGAAAAGAATATTTTTCTTATGAAAATGATTTTCAAACTTTTCTTGTTGATAATGAACCGTCAAATTATTTTGGAGTTGTATTTTCTTCTGATGCTAAATTTTGGAAAGAGGCAATAAAAATTGAACTTGATTCAATTATAAAAAATAATACATGGATTTTAACTGATTTAGCCCCTGGTGCAAAATCTGTTGGTTATAAATGAATTTTCAAAAAGAAACTTAATCCGAATGGATCTATAGATAATATAAAACTCGGTTAGTAGCTAAAGGATTTTCTCAAAAGCAAAATATTGATTATTTTGATACATTTGCACCAGTAACAAGTATTTCTTCTATTCTAATATTAATTTCTTTGGCATCAATTCATAAACTTTTTATCCATCTAATGAATGTAAAAACAACTTTATAAAACGTCGATTTAGAAGACGAAATTTATAGGGTTCAGCTTGAAGGATGTGTAATTTCTGGACTAAAAGATAAAGTTTATAAATTAATTAAATCTCTTTTTGGCCTTAAACAAGCTCCTAAATAATGGCATGAGAAATTTGATCAAGTCTTAATAAAAAACGTCTTTCTTCTATTGAATTGGATAAATATGTTTATACTAAAGTGGTAGACAATGATTATATGATAATTTGCTTATATGTTGATGACATGCTTATATTTGGTACAAGTTTAAACATTGTGCTAAATGCTAAATTATTTTTGTCTACTAACTTTGATATGAAACATCTCGGTGAAGTAAATATGATATTTGGAGTTAAAGTTATAAGAAGTGAAGATGCAATAATGTTAACACAAGAACATTACGTTGAAAGAATTCTTAAGAAGTTTAAATATTGGGAGGTAACTCCTGTAGCCACTCCTTATGATGCTAACTATAAATTGAAAAAGAATAATGATAACCCAGTTGCCCAGTCTAAATATGCACAAATTATTGGGAGTCTAATGGATTTGATGAATTTTACCAAACCTGACATAACGTATACTGTGTGTAGACTGAGTAGATATACTCATAACCCCAATAATGAGCATTTATTTGTATTAATGTGACTAATGAAGTATTTGAGAGGAACCATGAATTATGGTATCTTGTATAGTAGATTTCCTTCAACTTTAGAAGTGTATTGTGATGCAAATTGGATCTTTAATTCAGATGAGATAAAATTCACTAGTGGTTATGTGTGCACTCTTAGTTGGAGTGCAGTATCATGAAGATCGGCTAAGCAGACGATCATTGCTAGATCAACTATGGAATAAGAGTTTGTGGCTCCGAATTTAGCTGGTACTGAGGATGAATGGCTAAGAAATTTCTTAGAGATATACTTTTTAAAAAGGATGACCAGTTGTCTAATATCCCTTTAAAAAAGGATGATCTGGTGCCTCCTGTGTATATACACTGTGATTGTCAAGTCGTAATTACTATTGCGAAGAATAAATCTTATAGTTGTAAGAGCAGACATATGAAATTGAGACATAATATTACTAAGAAATTACTAAGAGATGGAATAATTTTCATTAATTATGTAAAGTCAAAATTAAATTCGACAGATTCACTGACTAAATCTGTAGAAAGAAAATTAATTCTTCAAACCTCAAAAGAGATGGGGTTAAGGCCGCTATGATTGTCAATAGAGATGGTAACCCAATTTATGTGATTGGAGATCCCATGAAGTATGTTCATATGAATAATAACAAGTCAATATTGGCTCTGCACACTAACTGAGAATGCTTGAACTGCTTCTAAAATGGAGGGATGAGTTACTAACTCTTAATGAATTCATAGTCCGTACAGATGGTGTATTTAATGCAGTGTACACTTGATAAATTCACCTATATGAGAAATGGAATGAGGTTTTTCTTATGAAAATTTTGGCCATAGTCTCTAGAGCTTTCATGAATACCAGACACGCGCATTGCCTATTGGCCCAAAATCGCATTGAACAGTAAAATTATGGTTAAAATATGATTGATAAAGTCTCCGACTTACAACAAGAGTTATTCTGTTCATAGAAATTTATATTTCACTAATAATTCTGTAAGTTAAATTTTATTGAACTAAGTTATGTTCATAGTTCAGAAGATACCAAACCTACTGCATTTTGCCATACAAATTCAGCAAGTTAAATTTTTTTTTCCTATAAATTATTTTGAAATAATGTGGGAATTTTAATAAAAATATTTAGTTATTTCAAAATAATTCAAAAAGTCATGTTATTAAAAGGCTTACTTTAGAAGCCAAGTAGTGTGCTTGGGAAGATTATGTTACTTGGAGAGATTAAATAAATGGTGGCAGCTTGTATACCACAAGTTTTGCCAACTAAGCTTGACACTTGTCAAAAGAGTAGTCCACTCTTAAATCTAGAAAAATGATCTCAACTTTATTCTGCAAAAAGACTAAGAAAAAATCCTTAACATTTGTTTCAATCTCCTTCCTTTCAATAGTTTCCTCTTCCCTTTTTATATTATATTCCTGATGATTTTGGTTATTATTTAGTAAACCTCTAGTTTAACTTGTTGGTATTTGTATTAATAATTTTGTTGATTCCTTTATTTTCTAATTAATAAGAGAAGTGCTTGTTTAATCCCAGAGAAATATTTTACACTGCTGAAATAATTTTTTAAGACACTGCCTAGCACGACTCAAATATAATTAATATATCACTTAAGATAATATTTCAGTAATATTTATTTAATATTCAGTATCATTATTTATCAATAAAAAATTATATTACTGTTATAATTATTATATCAGTTATAATATTATTATTTTAGTAGTATTATTATTATACACTATTATCTTATTGTACTATTAATATTATTATTATATTATTATTTTATTAATAATTAAATAATATTGTTATTGTTATAAAACAATAAAGCACAAGAAGAAGTGTAGAGAGACTAGAGAGTGTGGTTCTTATTTCTTCTTTTGAGGGATGATTTACAATGAAGGAAATCCTTCTATTTATATGAGAAATTTGCCCCTAGTTTCACACTAAAAGACAAATACATCAAATCCTGATAGACATCAAATAGATCTTGATAGACATTCACTATAATTGATATATATCATAACACTCCCCCTTGAATGTTTAACAATAAGCATATAGGTTGTTTCATTAAAAAATCTTACAAGGAAAATCCAGTGGGACAAAACCTCGTAAGGAAAAAAGCGTATAGCGTATTAACCCCCCAATAAGAACATCCTTGAATCTTTGCATTCCGATCTTGTGCACCATCTTCTTGAAGTTGCAGTTGGAAAATACTTGGTGAATAAATCAGCCACATTATCACTTAAACGAATCTGTTGTACATCAATATCACCATTCTTTTGGAGATCATGTGTCTAGGAGAGCTTTGGCGAAATGTGCTTCGTTCTATCTCCTTTTATGAATCCACCTTTCAGTTGTGCTATGCATGGTGCATTATCTTCATATAAAATTGTGGGTACTTTGTCACATTTCAAGCCACATTTTTCTTGAATGAGATGTATTATGGACCTCAACTACACACCCCCCCGACTTGCTTAATAAATAGCTATAATCTCAGCGTGATTCGATGAAGTGGCTACGATAGACTACTTTATTGATCTCCAAGATATGGCAGTACCCCCCACATATAAATATATAGCCTATTTGAGATCGAGCTTTATGCGGGTCAGATAAGTACCCACATCAGCATAACCAACAAGATTGAAACTGCAATTTTAGAATAAAATAAGCCCATATCGGTAGTCCTCTTTAGATACCGTAATATGTGTTTGATCCCATTTGAATGTCTCCTAGTAGGAGCATAACTATACCTTGCTAGCAAATTTACTGAAAAAGCAATATCAGTCCTTGTAGTATTTGCAAGATACATTAGTGCACCAATTACACTAAGATATGATATTTCAGGACCAAGGAGTTCCTCATTCTTTTCTTGAGGTCGGAATAAATCCTTATTCACATCAAGTGACGAACAACCATCGGAGTACTTAATGTATGTGCTCCATCTATATAGAATCGTTTCAACACCTTTTCTGTGTAGGCAGATTGATGGACAAAGATACCATTTGTCAAATGCTCAATTTGCAAACCAAGGCATAATTTTATCTTTTCGAGATCTTTCATCTCAAATTCTTTCTTTAGGTAACTAATTACCTTTGAAACTTTATTGGCATTCCAATAAGCAAGTATAACAAACTTTGACGTTATTTTTTTTATGAAAACACATGGGCAAAATTCATCATTCGTATAACCTTTTTTAGATAAATATTCGCTAAGACGGTTATACCACATGCGTCCAGATTGCTTCAAACCATACAATGATCTTTGCAATCTAATGGAATACATTTTCCAAGGCTTTGAACTATATGTTTGGAATTTTAAATCCTTCGGGAATTTTCATGTATATCTCATTATCAAGTGATCCATATAGATGGGTTGTTACCACATCCATCAAATACATTTCAAGTCTCTCATGTATAGTGAAACTAATAAGATAACGCAATGTTATTGCATCCATAACTGGTGAATATGTCTCATCATAATCGAGACCAGGCCGTTGTGAAAATCCTTGTGCAACAAGGCGTGCTTTATACCTTTGTATTTCATTTTTCTCATTTCTTTTCACACAAAGACCCATTTATAGCCAACAGGCTTAACACCATTAGGTGTTTGAGTTACAGGTCCAAAAACTTCACATTTGGCAAGTGAATTCAATTCAGATTGAATTGATTTTTGTTATTTTAGCAAGTCA
Source organism: Capsicum annuum (assembly GCF_002878395.1). NCBI lineage: Eukaryota > Viridiplantae > Streptophyta > Magnoliopsida > Solanales > Solanaceae > Capsicum > Capsicum annuum. Next base: position 162,557,922 of record NC_061114.1, on the reverse strand, counting down.
TTTCTTTATTGAGATTCTGTGACAGATCGAGATTCAAGATCTTCTCTATCTTGCATGATTTGTTTTGCAACATTGTATGCAAAGACATGATCCACTACTATTTCAGATCGATTCAAATTAGTTTCAATATCACTTGAATTTATGGATAGTTCCTCATTTTCTTGAGTCTCAGGCTCATTGATTCCTTCAGGAATATCAACATTGCTCAAATCTTGAGCTTTCATATGAGGATCTTTCGTAGTGTCATCTTGACCATTTGTTTTTTTTAGGATTTCAATCCTTAGAACCTAATGGTTTGCCATGCTTCAAGCGTGCTTTAGATTCATTAGCTATGACACTAGTGGATGGTCCTTAGAGACATCAATTCGAATTAGGACATTCTCTGCAGGAATATGTGATTTGGTGATCCTTTTCAAATCAGTAAATGCGTCTGACATTTGATTTGCAATTTTTTGTAGATGAATAATCTTTTGTACTTTTTTCTCATAAATAGAAACACGTGGATCAAGATGAAATAGTGATGAATTTTTTCACAAAATTTCTCTTTTGATGTCACTATTTTCTCTCCCTAATTTTGGAAAAACTATCTCATCAAATTGACAATCTGCAAATCGAGCAGTGAACATATCTTCCGTTAATGATTCAAGATAACAAATAATGGGGGGTGATTCAAACCCAAATAAATTTCTAATCTTCTATGGGGCCCCATCTTGGTGCGGTTTGGTGGTGCTATAGGCACATAAACACCGCACCCAAAAATTCTCAAATGAGATTTATTAGGCTCTTGACCCAAAATCAATTGCAACGAAGAAAATTTATAATAATTTATTGGTCTAAAACGAACAAGTATTGCAGCATGCAAAATTGCATGACCCTAAATAAAAGTGGGAAACTTAGTTTTCATAAGCAATGGTCTTGCTATCAACTGCAGACGTTTAATTAATGACTTAGCAAGGCCATTTTAAGTGTGAACATGGGGTACAGGATGTTCCCCTCTTATCTCAATCGATAAGAAATAGTCATTAAATATTTGAGATGAAAATTCTGCAGCATTATCAAGACGAATAGACTTAATTTGATTATCGAGAAACTGTGCCCGTAATCGTATTATTTGTGCCAACAATTTTGCAAATACTAAGTTACGAGATGACAAAAGGCACACATGAGACCATCTAGATGAAGCATCTGTTAGGACCATAAAGTATCTAAATGACCCATTATGTGGGTGAATGGGTCCACAAATATCCCCATGTATACATTCCAAGAACGCGGGAGACTCAATCCCAACTTTTATTGGTGATGGCCTCACAATCAGCTTGCCTTGATAACAAGCATTGCGTGAAAATTCACCATTAGAAAGAACCTTGAAGTTCTTTAATGGATGCTCATTTGAATTTTCTATGATTCGTCTCATTATTATTGATCCTGGATGTCTCAGACGATCATGCCAAAGTATGAAAGTATTGAAATCAGTAAACTTTCAATTTACTATAGAATGTACCTCAATTGCACAAATCTTTGTCCAATACAGGCCAGAAGATAAAGCAGAGAACTTTTCAATAACACATGTCTGCCCAGAGACATTCTTGGTGATACCAAGATTTTCAAGATTTATCTCATCAATTGTCTTTATATGATAACCATTTTCATAGATATCTTTAAAACTCATCAAGTTTCTCCGAGACTTAGGAGAAAACATTATATTATTTATGATGAGTTTAGTTCCCTTGGGCAAGATTATAATGACTTTTTTGAAGCGTTCAATCAAATTAGCACTACCATAAATTGTAGTGACATTAATCTTTCCCATGTTTAGATATGAGAAGTATTTCCCATCTTTGAATATCGTATGTGTAGTGTCAGAATCAATCAAACATATATCTTCACAATTTGACAGCTTACTTTGAAAATTATCCATATCTTAGCCTTAGCCTTCAAATTTGAGACGGTAGAGTCTCGTGCTGATAACGTGTTATAAAACAATAAAGAACAAAAAGAAGAGCAGAGAGAATAGAGAGAGCGATTCTTATTTCTTCTCTTAGGGATGATTTACAATGAAGGAAACCCTTCTATTTATAGGGAGAATTTGCCCGTTTCACACTAAAAGACAAATACATCAAATCCTGATAGACATCAAATAGATCTTGATAGACATTCACTATAATTGATATATATCATAACAATTATTATTATTTTATCATTGTTTTCAACAAATACTAGGTATTAGAATACTGGAAAATAAGTTTTGGAACAACATAAAAAAGGTGCCGAACAAAAGCCTCAATTTAATAGGACATACTGCAACCTTTCTCATACTAGCGCCACAACTACCCATGTTGCAGCCAACTCTTTTTAATTATTGGTAAAATAAATGAAGAAAGACTTAATTAGCAAATCACGTCTTTTCCGCAAGTGAAAAATAAAGTATTAACCTAATTAGTTTCAACTTAAGCATATAGTAACGCATTGAATATTGAAGAGAAAAGAAAAGGAAAAATAGTCACGTTTCGGATCGCCAATCACGTTTTAACTAATATTATATTTTCCAATTTGTTTAATGTAAAAATTAAATTTAGATAAAAATATTTCCAGTAAAAATATGAGGAAAAATTTGTTGGAAAAAAATGGACTATTTTTTCCGCCGCTTCTGGACCGCTTTCAAGTAGAAAATAACAGAGAAATTAAAGAGAATAACAACACAAAGATTTAGCGTGGAAAACTCCCCAATTGGAGAAAAACCACGGGCCTCCCACAAAAATATTCACTATATGAAAATTATTACACCATACAATACACAATATTTTTCTCACACACCCACACTTCCTAAAATACTATTCTCAAAGAGATCTCCAAGAGAATTATCTCTAAACCTCTTTAACAGTAAACAAGGAAAAAAATATTTTTGTGTATTTCAAAAATGAAGGAGGTGGAGTTTATTTATAACTCTCAACCTCCTCCCAAACCATGTAGATTTTCGATGTGGGAGGCAAAACTTTTCTTTCTTCAAAAACTGCAATAAATCTCCACCTTTTGAAGAGAAGAAAATTCAATCCGTTGGCCCTTTATAGTTGTTCAGCTACACATAACAAAATCAGTTCTCCACCTGACTCTAAACTCGGCCAACCATGTGTGACTGCAACTTTCACATTGTCTGCTACTGACAATCATAATTCTAAATTCAAGAATTATGATACCCCCACCATAAAGAGTACCTCCACTCAGATTGAAAAAATAATTCAAGAATTTTCACTTGAAATTACTTCCTAATTTCAAGAATTTTATTTTCGGCACATGTCAAAAAAACCTGCTAATAACTTATGGTGCAGCCCTCTTGTTGATTTCTTGAGAGTTCATTAGCCATCAACATCCTTTCCACCACACACCTTGCATCACCTATCAACTAATGCCCATGTGCAAACTTGTGGATCAGCTACCAATTAAACATTCTTTTCCTTGGCAATTCTAAAGGTAGCATTCATGCCATGAGGATTTTCATCTTTCTTACAAAGAAATATCATTCCACTGTTCTAGGGAGACAACATTGGCAGTATTTTCTTTGGAGCTTCCAGCCGAACTAGCCCCATTATTTGGACAATTATTTTTAACATGTCCCGGTTGTTTACAAGTCCAGTAGATGACCTTCTTCTTAGAGCTTTACTTCCATTTTCCTTTAACAACAAGAGTTGAATCTTCTAGAGATTTTTCATCTCCATTCTTCATTCTTTTTTCCTCAGAAATCAATTTTCTTGTCACTTCTGAGAAATCATAGTTTCCTTCCCATACATTAATATGGGTTGCATGTGCTTGTAGGAAGATACAAGAGACTAGATGAGTCAAAGTGCCTTGTCTTCATCATCAATTTTCACTCCAATAGATTCCAATTCAGAAACAATCCCATTCAAGACACTCAGATGATCAAAAATAGTTGTACCTTAAGCCATTTGCAATTTATGAAATTGCTCCTTCAAATATAACCTATTTGAAATACTTTTGGTTTGGTACAATTCTTCAAGTTTCTCCCACAACTCCTTTGTTGTAGACAATCCAATCACATTAGCAAGAATATTTTTAGCTAAACACAAGCGAATGACTTGCCGCTTTCATGTCTAGCTCTTCCCATTCTTCATCACTAATTCTAGATTTTTCTGAGTCTTTACTGCTTTCAGATTTTTCTGAATCCTTATCACCTTTTTCGCTAGTTGGTCTCTCTTTCAATGCCTTGTGTAATCCAGATTGGATTAACACATCCTTGACTTGCACTTGCCACAAGCCAAAATTAATTCTCCCATCAAATTTCTCAATCTCAAATTTTGTCCCCATCTTGTTTATCAGTACTAATAAATGAACAATAGTAATTAAAGTACCCACTAAATTAGTTCCCAGGAAAGAGAGGTGGATCACAAGGGATACACTTAAGTAACAAGTCTTTCCTTAGCCAAAACCTCTTTAGATTGTACTTATTCCCACTATTACCAAATATACAAGTACCCCAAAGTAACTCCACCAGAATAGCAACCTCCACCGGAATCAGACTCCACTTGCTACGCCACCGGGATGAAACTTCTGCTTGAGAACAATAATTCTAATTCAGAAATTTTTTCTGATGTGGAAGATCAGACAAAGCTGTAACCACAGAGTATACTAAAATTTCAAAAAAATTATTTCACACCGAAGGCTCTGATACCACTTGTTGAGAAAATATGGACTATTTTTCCCGCTCCTTCCGGACCGCTTTCAAGCAGAAAATAACAGAGAAATTAAAGAGAATAACAACACAAAGATTTAACGTGAAAAACTCCCCAATTGGAGAAAAATCATGGGCCTCCCAGAAAAATATTCAGTATATGAAAATTATTACACCGAACAATACACAATATTTTTCTCACACACCCTCACTTCCTAAAATACTACTCTCAAAGAGATCTCCAAGAGAATTATCTCTAAACCTCTTTAATAGTAAACAAGGAAAAGAATATTTTTGTGTATTTCAACAATGAAGGAGGTGGACTTTATTTATAAATCTCAACTTCCTCCCAAACCAAGTAGATTTTCGATGTGGGAGGCAAAACTTTTCTTTCTTCAAAAACTTCAACAAAATTTGGTCATTAAAAGTACTAATTCGGTCGCTATTAATAAAGAAAAAATTCGGTCGTCACCTATCGTTTTAAAAACTCCATCATTAAAGTTAACGATCGAATTTATAATCGATAGTTAATAAATATTTAACGACAGTAAAAAGTTCACTGTCGTTAAAACCCCAGTCATTATAAGTACATTTAACGACTGATTTTATTTAACTGTAACTTTCAACAATTGAAGAGGCCTATCATATATACAAACATCTAAAACCAAATCAAATAATCAATATTTATACAACTTTAATGGTTAATTAAAATGAACTAAAGCATCACAATTCACATCACATAAAAAGGCTTATGTATCCATCAAAATTGTACATCATATTTGTTAAACTCCAAATAGAAAAAAGAAAATGGCCAAAACCCCCCCAACCTTTACTCCAAATCTCAACTACACACTTATAATTTGCGGGGGTCCTATGACCCCCCTGAACTATTTAAAAATGATATTTTACCTCCCTAAATGCTTACGTGGCATAGCGAATGTATCTCACTCTCCTTGAGAGAGTGAGCACCGAAAATAAAAATAAAAATTTTACTTTCACATTTCTTTTATATATATATATGTATGTATATATATAATTTTTTTCTTTATTTGCTTTATTCCTTATCCTCTCCTTCTCTCCATTTTCATATTCTTTCACCAGATATCTTCATCTTCCTCTTTCACATCTCCATCTTTATTTTTGTATCTCCTTTTTCATTTATATCGCAAATTCAATACTTTTCTCACCATTAATTTTTTAACTATCATTTTTAGACCCACTAATTTTTTCTTTTTATGAAGAAGGATAAATAATACCAAGTGTTTCTGTCGGAATGGTTTCACAACCGCAGGTGAAGCTTTTCCGACCACCAAATCAGTTCCAAAATGAACATACCAGTGATATTCACCAACCCCATAAACAATTACACACATATTCATCTCACAATTCTCTGAAATTTGAAAAGATTAAAGTGGTCCTTGAAGTAATTTCTGATGAAAAGTGAAAATTAGTTCAAAAATTTATGTCTCATGAGGATTTCGGATCGAGTGAAATGATTCCAAACCATGAAATCAATATTATATCTCAAAATCAATATTCATATTTAAGCTTTTTTTGCACTGTTTCAACATTAAGATTGATTTTTGAGTTGTGGGTTTCTTGATTTTGTTTGTTTTAGCATCAAGATTGAATTTTGAGTTGTGGGGTTTGTTGAAATTGTTTGTTTTAGCATCAAGAATAAATTTTGAGTTGTGGCATCTTTTGAATTTATCAACAATGCTGAAACAAATGTTGGAGAATTATCAACGGAAATGGGAGAGGGTGATTTTGTGAGGGATAGTGAGTTGTTTGGGTGAAATTTTATTGAGGGTTAATTGAAGGTAGATGAAGTCATCATCTTCTTCTGAATCTTCATGTAAGAATGAATTGAAGTACATGCTGCAAATGCCCTTTTGGATCTTTATGCTAAATGTGGGTATATGATAGAGGCAAGCAATTTTTTGATGAGTTGGATGATGATAGTGTAGTATCTTGGACATCTTTAATTGTAGGTTTGGCTAGCAATGGTTTTGATTCCATGGATTGAAGTAGGATAAAAATTAAAAATGGGTTTGATTCCATGGACTGAAATAGGATAAAAATTAAAAAATGATAAAAATGATTAAACAATAAGAAAAAAGTAGGATAAAAATGATTTTTTATATAAAAAAATCACAATATTACATGGCATAAGATGATAGGCGCGTTCAGCTAACTTGTACATATCTGGGCATGAGTTTTTAGACGGGCATATATTCCATTTTTAAATAGTTTAGGGGGTCATAAGACCCTGCAAAGTATAAGTGTGTAGTTGGGATTTGGGGTAAAGGTTAGGGGGTCTTTTGGCCATTTTCTCAATAGAAAATGATACAGAATTGTTTTTTTTTTAAAAAACTTCTTTTAAAATCCTCAGAAAAATAGACAGTAAGTTCCTCCCCCTCTTTAAACTTGCATTGCACTTTCTTTCGAGGATTAAATTTCATCCATGGTCACTTAACTTTGCGTCTGTTACATAAAAATTACTTTTCTCTCATTCATTGCACATACATCATTTTACTTTGCTTCAGCCATCACAAAATTTACTATGACTGAATTTTACAATAATCCCACAAAAAAAATGATGTGACAACCTTAATTAGTTCTTAATTTTAATTTAAGAGGATATAATTTATTACCCATATCTTGACCCTTTTTATATGTGCCTAACCCAATTTTCCTTATGAATTATATAACGGAAGAATACCAATTTCTTAATAGATTAGGCTACCTAATGAAGACTGTTTTCATTAAAAAAAAGTTATTTGATATTTTGATGAAACTAAAATTATACTTATATATAAGGGAGGATACCAAAATTTGACAGTCCTCACAATGACAATATGATAATTTTAATTTTCTTAAAATCCTCTAAAATTGAGACATGTGTTGATAAATTATTTATCTCCTCTAAAATTATGACATGTAATTGATAAGACTATGGTAATTTTGATATTTTAAAAATTCTCTAAAATTATGACATGTGATTGGTAAATTACTTTTCTCATCTAAAATTGTGACATGTAGTTGACAAAATTACTTTTCCCCCTCTAAAATTGTGACATGTTATTGATAAAATTATTTTTCTTCCTCTAAAATTGTGAAAGGTAGTTGATAAAATTATCTTTTTCATACATTATTTTCTTGTCACTCGGGCTTTTGCATTCAGTATATCATAATAATATGATAAACTACTCTTTTTATTGAGTTTGTCTTTGTGCTTTTAATTGTTTGACTAATCGGTTAATCTATTAGATGTTTTCATCATAATATTCAGTTTCTGATAAATTACATATTGTTTAATTAATTCAATTGATAAATATAAAAATTAAATATCCAATAATTTATTTTATCTATTAGATTACTTATATTTTATGACTTTTATTAACGCAACTGTCAATAACATTATTTGTTCAAATTTTGACAATACTTATTCGAAGACAAAATTAAAAATATTTTATTTTAAAATTATATTTAGCATGTTGATATATCTTCAAAGAACTGAAATAAACTTTAAAAAATAATATTATACACGTATTTTTATTTTTATGTGTTTTGAAGAATTTATCTTGTTTATTACTCTTTTTCGATGCACCTTTATGGTAGATGAATGCAATGTTATGAAATGTTTCATAAAAATATCAACAAATTTTTATTTTATGAAAATAGTCTTCATTAGGTAGCCTAATATATTAAGAAATTGCTATTCTTCCGTTATATAATCCATAAGAAAAATTGGGTTAGGTACATATATAAAAAAGGTCAAGATATGCGTAATATATTATATTCTCTTAAATTAAAATGAAGAACTAATTAAGGTTGTCACATCATTTTTTTGGTGGAATTATTGTAAAATTCGGCCATAACGACTTTTGTGATGGCCGGAGCAAAGTAAAATGACTTTTGTATAACGAATGAAAGAAAAATAACTTTGCGTAATAGACACAAAGCTAAGTGACCATAGATGAAGTTTACTCTTGTTCCATGATAGCTTCTTCAAACTTTGAAATCCTTAAAGAAAAAGTTCCAGTCAACTTCTAACATAACATTTAATAGCTACCTTTTCGCTTCTTAGGGACGACCCGGTTCATACCTACTCCGTAGGTGTCGGGGAGGGGGGGGACCACTCCGGGCTCTTTCCACAAAATCAAACCTGATTTTGTTCTCAATTTCCTGCATATATTGTAATACAATTTGACAACCAACCTCATAGCATAACCAAACAGCAAACAACTTATCTAATTATAGTGGCCAGACACAATTATTCAATATATTATACATGATTCATCATTAAAGTGAGTAAAGCAAATAAACATTTAAGCATTTCAATGCAAATGTTATAAAACTCAAAATAGTCAGCTGGTGTAAATTGAGCATTTAGAGAAGAAGGGTAAAAGAGTTCTTGATAAAAACCTGCATCAAGAGAGCTATGTGTGCTATTATAACATGTTTAAGGAGAATTCTAGTTGATTATTAACCTGCATCAAAAGAGTTATGTGAACTGTTATAATATGTTTAAGGAGAATTAGTTGATTATTTTAAATTTATGCTATTTTCATCACTTTTTGAAGTAAATGCCCAGTCCACCCACAAACCAAAAACTGTCACCAGCCACGAATAAAGCTATACGGAGATTCTAATTTAGTGTATACATGAAAAAGTTTTACTTATTTGATTAAAATCGAAGCAGACTAATTTGAGTCAAGAAAGAGATAAACGCCATAACTGAGTGAATACTAAATATATATGAATTTATGAAACTAGGGTCCAATATCAAACTAATCCCCAGAAGTATTATCATGAACAAATAGAAAATTTAAATGAGAGACTTACTTTTCCCCCTTCTCTGCTGGGAGTAGGGCTGCAAAAGGATCAGGCAATAAGAAGCAACTTATAAACTACTTTTCAAAAGAAAATTAACCTTTATAACATCTAAGTAAAAACACTAGCTAGATCCAAAATTTAAAACCGTGCAAACAGATCCAAGAACCTGAATAGGAACACCAAGTTTGGTAAACTTTTCAAGTCATCCAAACTTTGAATTCACAACTACTTACTGTCACGATCCAACTAATCGAATCGCGAGGACACCTATTCTAATCTACTAGGAGAACTCTTACCACCCATTTTAAAAAACATGCAAAAGTTATAAATAAATTTAATTAAAGACTTTAAAATCTCATAAAAAATACAACTTTTTTAAAATTATAAAGGATAACAAAAATACCTTTTCCAAGAACCTAATCTAGACACGTATAAGAGCTTCTAATATAGCTGAAGATAAAACAGAAGACACAACTCCAACCGTAGGAATGAAAAGAGTAGAAGCTGTTGGAAATCACTATTCAGGTCATCTCAAAAACATCAATTAACCCTACAATCAAACTATACCCAAAAAAGTATAGAAAATGTAGAATTACTACAAACAACACTTAGTGACAGGCATCCTCGGGCAACCAAGGTTAAAGCACCTAACATATAATACAGATATTCAAGATAAACCATGCTCGTATAATGTGACAATTTAACTCCCCTCAGTCTATAGTTCATGCCATCACTTAATAAGTAACTTTCATTTTTCACTCAATATACCAGCCTTCAAATTTCTAGCCTAAGCTAAATATGAGTGCACATAACTTCACAACCGAGCTAAGACTACAAGAATTAACTTTCCAATATTTTCTTAATCTTGTTCTGATATTCTAGTTATGATTTAGCACCCTAGAAGTTAGGGATTTATTTAAGGTCATGAGAAATTAAGTAGCAGAATAGCAACACCTGCCTACCCAATCTCAATAATATTGACCAATAGTTCAATGACCATAAACACCTTTTAAGTAACTTATATCCATTAAGAACAACTAACCTTTTCAACAACCACAAAGGTTAATCAAATACAAGTCACTAAGCAACAACTTAAGTCAAGACCTGACTACCAACATCAACCAAGTGAACAAACCATGACTCCACAATAATATACTGACTATGTCTCAAATATATTAGTACATAGACAATTAAGAAGTATATCATTCATTTTCCAACTTATCCCGAACCATGCAAGGATCAAACTAACTCAAAAAGTCAATATGCATAACCTCGTTCTTTCAAGAAATTAGTAAATATATATGTATATATATATAGAGAGAGAGAAAGTTTGAGAGAGAGAGTAAATTCTTCCAACTCAAGAAACCAACAAATATAACAAATAAGCAGATAGGTCCTATCCACTTAAGTAACCAACATATATAACAAGTAAAAAAATAAGTCTGCTGTAACGACCAATTCTGTCATTATGTATAAATCCCCCTCTGAAAATTTTTTGTTAATTTTTTTTTTCAATTTTGAAGTTATAAATTCTAGGCTAGGCTAGTTTTGACAAAAATCAGAGCAAGGTATGATCTAGAAAAATTTGAGACTAATTTAGGTAAATTTGACATTGTTTGATTTGATTTCTGGATAGTTAAGATGATAAGAAACTCATAAGAGTTTACAGAATTAAATTTGGGTAAGTAGAACTCTCGAAAATGATCTTAGCATAAAAGACATTGTTTGAAATATCCCTGATTCAAGGTGTGTTGCAAAAGTTGATATTTTTAGGCGATACTGGACTTTTTGTCCCATCGATGCCGCTATAGCGGCTTGCACGTTGTTATAGTAGAGAAATTTCCGTTATAGCCATAGTCATACCTGGTCAATACCCACTATAGCAGCTGGTGCCTATAGCAGCAAAACTTACAGTTTTAATAAATTATTTTTTTAAAATAATTTATTTTTTTAAAACTCATTTTGGGCAAAGAAAGGGCGTTCTAAAGCGATTTCCACCATTTTTCATCATTAAGGTAAGAATTTTTTAAATGTTAACTAGTAATTGATGATTAAGCCTTAGAATTTTTAATTTATGGAGTTTGAAAAGTGTTTTAGAGTTGATTTTATTTATTTTTTGATATAAGGGAGAAAATTAGGTAATGCATTAATGGGTTTGATTATTAATGATTAATTTATCCTTGCACTTCGTTAATTCATTAATTTATTCATGAAATTTGATAAATTATAGTAGAACATTCCTAAAATGGGAAGGAAATGATAATGAATTTGACTTTAGGGGTTAGTATAAGTTATAATTTCCAACATGGTATGTTATTTCATTAATTATGTGTTTATATGCAAGTTCTAGATCAAAAGCAAGCAAAAAGTGGACGAAAGGGAAAAACTCCAAGTTAGAGAAGTTTTTCAAGCTTGGTTTGAGGTAGATGATGGTATTGTAGCTTAATCCAATTTGTACCATGTGTGCATGTTAATTACTTTGTAGTGTGGATTGTTAGTCCATGTTGCTTGGTGTGGTCAATATAAATGATTTTACATTGTTATATGATTTTTGACCTACTTAAATGTGGGATGTTTTGGTATTCAAAATATGCCACAGGTTTTTGGTAAAACAAGATGGAGAGACACTTGTGTCTAGTATTAAGTACGTGAACGAAAATTATCCCCTGCAGGTCATGGATAAAGGTGGATGCATTATCCATAGATGGTATGTATGAGGGTCAGGTGAGTTTGACGATTCCATGAGTGAACTAGAGAATATATTTATACAGTTGAATGGTGTAACTTCTAAACCTAGTTTGACTTGGCTTGACTGAACTTAACTTGGTGATAGTATGTTGACTTCTCATTTGAAATCCTAAAATTGTTATTTGGTAATTAATGTGCTAAGTCTATGTTGCTTGAACATGGATTAACTTGTTATACTATAACTTGGTTATGTATTCATATTTTAATCTTGGGTTAGCCAAATGACCCTACTGGTAGACCTTTTTTTTTGTATGCCGATACAACACATTCTCTTACTTTTATGAGTATGATCTTAGGCATATTTGTACTCCTAAGTGTCATTATCTATGCATATTTATCATAGTTTTAAGGATTAATTTATGTCCTTAATAGTTGTTAATGGTATAATTGAGTATCTATGTGTTGGAGTACATGTTTATAGTGTTTAAGGTGTATTTAGAACAAGTTCAAAATCAAATTGATCACATGGAGGTTAGATGAAGAAATTAGTAGTGCTAGCTTGCACTACGCTTGGTTTTACTATACTCGGATGAATTCTATAGTGTTGTGTGCCCTTATTTCTTGATGTTATAGGAGGCTATTTGATGAGTTAGGAGCAATTCGAGGAAGAAAAACAAGGCTAAATAAAGTTGAAAAGACATCCACAAAGTGCAAAACTTTAAGGCAAGTGGAGGGAGTTGACTACAAAGAAAAGTGACATTTTAGAGCACAAAGGCATCCCACACCCTAGAGCTCCATGCCATGCCTTAAGACACAAAGTGAAATGCAATTTTCAGAGAGCGTGTGTGATTAGGGAGTGTCACACCATCAGACATATGTGATTAGGGGCGTGCCATGCCCAAGGGTAAGATTCAGCCAATTTCTTCTACAATATAAATAGGACACTTGACTCCTATCCTAATCATCTTAGACAACTTTGAGGAACACATGAGGAAGGTTGTAATTAGGATTTTTATTCTTTACCTTCTTTCACTTTTATTTTTTACATATGAATTCCAATCTTGTGATTCTATGTAAAACTATGAGTGGTTAAACACCCTCGTTCTAGGGTTGAGGCTACAAATATGATTATGTAATTATGGTTTGATAGTTGGTTTATATGTTTATTAAGTCATGTGATTGTTCGTACATTCTTGTTTTACCATTCAAAGAGTAATGAACTTGTAAGATCCCAAAATTTTGACTAATTTATTTTGGATCCTTCTTCGCGTTTAATGATAATTTTAACTTGAAATTTGATAAGGGATGTTGAAGGAATGATTTGAGAAAGTTTTAGAATTTTCAAAAAGGGCTTGAGGTCATTTTGGATCATCACACTAGAGAGGGTTCGTAATAGCAATGTGGCATATTTTCTATGCTATGCAATAGGAGCATGGCAAGCTGGGTAGGCTCCGCGACAGAGGCATGCCACATCCTTGGGCAAAAATCGCCCAGTTTTATTTTTTCAATTGAGGGCAGGGATTTTTTTGTCCTTTTCCTCATTAAATGACTTAAAATTCCATTTTATCCCTATTACTCATTAGTTATAACCTTCCATCATTGCTCTTCTTCTCACTAACTCCTAAGTCAAGAGACTCAAGAGTTTCCTCAAGAATTCAATTCTGCAGACTTTAAGCACCATTACTCTCCAAATTCTTCTATCATTCAGGCATGTCAGACATTCCTTATTTTAATTATGATATTATTACATCAAATTACTTGATAAATATGTGTTTTTGAATGTTGAATAAACTAGGATTGAGGGTTTTTGATTGTTATACACTTGCATGGTTTTTTCTTTGTTTTAATAGTTTTCCCCATAGTTTAAAAAATGAATTATGAATTGAATTTGTGGATCATGGTATGGCGGAATTAGCAATTTAGTTTTTTCATAATGTTTATGGAATTAGTATAATGTTAGTGACATGAACCTCAACTACATTTTTAATTTGGATTTAAACAAGGATTTTACATGATTTAACTTATCTTTTGACATATTAAAAGTGTTGAATGATATGACTTGTTTTGAGATTTTCATATAATTTGATGATAAACGCGAGCATGATTTTTAATGATGGGATTAAGGAGATAATAATGTTAATGATAATGGTTCTTGGCATGATATGAATGGTTTGGAAGTCCTAGTATGATGATATCAATATGAATATGCGCCAATGAATGATTCCATAATTAATGTGATGTGAAAAATGTAATACCCCAGGTTTTGGCCTCTGAAAATTTCTTAACTTTCGTGCTTAATGCTCAGGCTACAACTCAGGTGATGAGTCGTGAAGACTCCCCACGTGTTGTATAGTTCCTATCATAGTCAAACCAGTAAGGATTGTTCATGTTTTTATCTTGGTCATGACTTCTACCTCATGAATTATAAGGTGAGGTCACGAGTCTTAGTAAGGGACTCGTGACCAAACTAGTGGGATGGATCAAGTTTCTATTCAGGGTACGACTTAGACCTAATGAGTTGTAAGGACACATTAAGAGTCGTAGAGCTCGAGGCATAGGCAAACTGGTACTGGTGCCTAGGATCCTGCCCAGACTACGACTATGGCATTATGAGTCATAATGTCTGAGTATGAGTCATAGGGTATGACTCATAGTCAAACCAATGTGGATTCTTCATCCTTTTTCCCAAACTACGAGTCCAGGCTAAGACTCGTAGTCAGACGTTATGAGTCATTATGTGACCCGTAACAATAGGGTAGCAGTTTTTCTGTATTTTAATTAGGGGCACTTTGGTTATTTTCCTCCTTTCCCAATTATAACCCATGGAATAAAACACCCTAAGGGACCTCATAACTCTTCATTACTTAATCAAATACACCATTCTTCTCTCTCAAACTCTCAAGTCAAGAACAAGGCTAGGATTTTTAAAGATTGATCACATGGGGGTCAAATTGTGGCTTCTTATCTTAATTCTTGGTATCCCAAGCATGAATCTCTCCCCTAAAGTTTGTTTTGTTAAAAACATATGTTTAATAATGTTATCCATATGATTTAATTTTTGATTTTGAAGTTGGGCTGAGGGCTTTTGGGTATTGTCGATTGAATTGCTTTTCCCATGGCTTGTATGAATCATTCATGTTTTGAATTAATGGGTTTTTAACTAATTAGGTGCATGGACATGGTAAATTATAATAGGGGTCGTGGATTACTCAAATTGATTTGATAAATATCGGGGGTCACAGATTCCCCAAATTGATGATTTTGGTTTTGGAAAATTAAATTAACCTCAACCCTCATGTATAATTGGCTTTGAATTATGGATAATCACATGGTTTGATTTAATCTCCTAACTATTACATTGCATAAGAGGATAATGAAATATAAATTATTTTGAAAGGCCTTTGTGGCCATGATTTAGTTTTAACATTAGAACTTATGGGGTTGTGGATTCCTCCAAGTTAATGGATAATTCGAATGGCATAATTCTATAAGCCCGCAAGAAAAATTGATACTACCTAATGGTAATAATACTTAGTGGTTTAATGTATGAGAATGTGTAAATACTTTAATTGGGCTTAAATGGGGTTGTGTAGCTAGCCCCAAAATGCGGAAGTCCTATAGGGACTGATACTTGAAACCCACGTTTGCCGGCGTGGAGGTGGTCTTAGTAACCATGTTCATGTATCACACTTTATATATATATATATATATTTGTATCTTGGAATGACGTAGGGTTGTGGATTCCCCGATCTTCCTTGATACCTCTAGTTCATACGGCTAACACACACTAGGCCCTTCCATTGAGGGAAGCCAGACTGATATAGCCCATGGGTGCCTTTATGACAGTTGAATCTACATAGTCCATGCTAATTTTTTAAATCTCACTCTAAGCCTTGTTCCCTATCCCAATATAGTATATATATATATATATGATTGTATGCATATGATTTTGAATGATTTTGGATTGATTTGATCATGACATTATTTTATACCTTCCATGAGTTACATGCTAGCGCTCACCCTGCTAATCATCTCCGGACGCTGTATCCTCATGCGATGTAGGGTTTGAAGACACTTTTACTTTCTTGAACAGTGATAGGTGATTTTTGGATTGTCCATGGTCAGTTTTAAAGTAGTGAGCTTTCATTTTCTGGAATACACTCATTTTATGGTCTTTTATTTATTTTTATCATAGACTATCTTTTAGATTCCTTTATAGATACAGTTGGGGTCATGTCCCCACTTAGGTTGTTCTATGGATAGTAGAGGCTTTTGTGGATAACTATGGATTGGGATAGTTGTTGGAATCTTAATTCCCTTTTGAGCTATTTACTGACTTTACTTATGTCTATTTTGATTGCTTTCACTGTCATATTATGTATTTTGTTCTGATTGACTGGGCTAAGGAGTAGTCTCCGATACTTGGTGGACTTGAGATACCAGTCACGACTAGGCCCTGGTTTGATTTGTTACAAGCTTAGTATCAGAGCCATGTTTAGGGTCATTGGGTATCCATAAAGTCGTGTGAAGTAGAGTCCTATTTATAGGTGTGTAGTGAGCCACACTTGTAAGGGAGAGACTGAAAGGGATTTAGGAATATCCCCCTTTCTTGTGTTCTAATTTCAGGCTATAGAGTCTAGGGTATTGAAATCTTCTCTAATTCTCGATTGTTTGTATTTCATATCATGCCTCCTCGAAAATTTGATCCTCAAAGAAACTCTTCTGTCCCACCTAAGGATAATGTGGATGTAACCCATCCTACCTAAAGAGGATCCTCAAGGTTTTGTGGATGAGATGGAAAAGATATTTAGAGTGATGTATGCCACTAAATTTAAAGGTTTAGAATTTGCTGCAAATTAGTTAAAAGATGTGGCATATTAGTGGTATGAGGAGTGCGAGTAGTCTAGAGGGGATGATGCTGAGCCAACTAAGTGGGATGAGATTTTAATGCCTTTGTTGATCGTTTCTTTCCTCAGGAGTTAAGAAAGCCTAAGGTTGAAGAGTTTGTGAATCTAAAGTAGGTAAGTGTAACAGTGAAGGAGTATGATTTGAAATTCCATTAGTTGTCTCATTATGCTCTAGAGATTATGTCTAATATGAGGGCCAGAATGAGGAAGTTTGCTTTGGGTTTGTCTTGAGACTTGGTTTTGGAGTGTAAGGCTGCCATGTTGAACAATGATATGGATATCTCTAGGTTAGTGGTGTACATGTAGCAAGTTGAGGATGAAAATAAGAAATAGGAAAAAATGGGAGAGGCAAAATAAGAATTTTAGATATTCAGAGCAAGGTGGAGGTTCACAAAATAGTGGTAAAAATGGTAGATAATGAAGTAAGAGAAAGACTTGGGGAAATTTTGGTTCATATTTTACGGCTCGTGCTCCCTATCCTAAGTCATTTGGTGATCATCAATTTCAGACTAACTGTGATTTTAAGGTACATGGTGCCCAGACTTAGGCTAGTGGAGCACAGTCAGCCCCACCTTATCCTTCTTGTTATTTTTTTGGGTAGCTTCATCATGGTCTATGTGAGAAATGGAGGAATCAGTACTATAATTATGCTCAATCGGGATAAATGAAGCGATAATATTTAGCTAAGGTTGCTTTCGGAGCTAATAAGGTCCCCATAGATACTTTTTTATTTTTTGTGCTAAAGGGTGCAACTTCTGGTAACGACATTGGCCGAAATAAACTCTATTCTCTTGTTACCCATTAGGAATCTGAGGCATCTCCTGATGTTGTTACTGGTATGCTACAACTTTTCTCATGTGATGTATATTATTTACTTGATCTGGGGCCTATCCTTTCTTATTTAACCCATTATGTGACTGTTCATTTTGGTTTTGGTCTTAAAAGTATCCTTGACCACTTTTCTATGTCTACCCAGTGGGTGACTCTATTATGGCTAAAAAGGTCTATAGGGGTTGTGTGGTGTCTATCTTTCATAGGGATACCTTGGTGGATTTGATAGAGTTGGATATGGTATATTTTGATGTGATCTTGGGAATGGACTGGCTTTACTCGTGCTATGCTTTCTTGGATTGTAGGACCCAAAAGGTTAGATTTTAATTTCCTAATGAACTGGTAATTGAGTAAGAGTGGAGTTCTTTAGTACCTGAGGGAAGGTTTATTTCTTATCTTAGAGCCCAAAATTGATTTCCA
Organism: Capsicum annuum; assembly: GCF_002878395.1. NCBI lineage: Eukaryota > Viridiplantae > Streptophyta > Magnoliopsida > Solanales > Solanaceae > Capsicum > Capsicum annuum. The sequence continues at coordinate 162,539,553 of NC_061114.1, read as the reverse complement.
AAGGATGTCTATATCATCTAGTTTGAGTTAAGGATTTCTATTTTGAAAGTCCTTCTTTACAATCTGTCTCTGTAGTTAATAAATTTCCTAAAGTATTTCTCTATGATCTTCCTGGTATTTCTCTCGATAGGTAAATAGACTTTAGGATTAATCTTCTACTAAATACCCGTCCTATCTTCTTTCCTCTCTATAGAATGACTCCAGATAGTTAAAGAAACTTAAGGAGCAGTTAAAAGACTTTTTTGATAAGGGTTTTATTTGCCCTAGTATTTCTTTGTGGGGTGCTCCCATCCTCTTTCTGTGTAAAAAAATGGGTCTCTTCAAATGTGTACAGACTATCAATAGTTGAATAAGGTTATAATGAATAATATGTTCCCTCTTCCTAGTATTGATGATATTTTTGACCAACTTTAGGGTGCTAGATATTTTTATAAGATTGATCTTTGATTGAGTTATCATCATTTGAATATTAGGGAGGTGAACATCTCTAAGACTGTTTTTCATAATTAGTATGGTCATTATGAGTTTTTGGTCTTGTTTTTTGGATTGACTAATGCTTCGACTGCCTTTATGGATCTTATAAATTGGGTATTTAGACTATTTTTAGATTTGGTTGTTATCGTGTTTATTGATGATATTTTGGTGTATTCTAAGAATGAGAAGGATCACGCCAATCACCTCTGAGTTGTGTTGCAGACTTTAAAGGATCAATGATTTAATGCTAAATTCTCTAAGTATGAGTTCTGGTTGAATGTTGTGACTTTTCTCAGGCATGTTGCTTCTAGTGAAACGATTAAGATGGATCCACAGAAATTTAAGTCAGTTAAGAAATGGGCTAGACCCATGACTTTAACTTATATTTGAAACTTCCTGATCTTGGCAGGATATTATTGGAGATTTGTGGAAAGTTTCTCATCTATTGCTGCTCCATTGACTAAGTTGACTCGAAAAAAAGCTGAAGTTCCTGTGGTATGATGTTTGTGAAGGTAGTTTTGAGAAGTTGAAGGATAAGTTAACTTTTGCTCTGATTTTGACCATGTCCAAAGGAAGTGATGGTTTTGTTATTTATTGTGATGCATCCTGTATGGGATTAGGTTGTATGTTTATAAAATTTGGTAAGATTGTGTCCTACACTTCTAGGCAACTTAAAGTGAATGAGAGAAATTATCCAACTCATGATCTAGATTTGGTGGTTATGGTGTTAGCTTTAAAGATTTGGCGCCATTACTTGTGTGGTTTTTTGTGGATATCTATTCAGACCATAAGAGGTTGCAGTATGTGTTCGCTAAAAAAGAGTTGAATCTCAGACAAAGAAGATGGCTTAAGTTGATCAAGGACTATGATATGAGTCTTCACTACAATCCATGTAAAGCTAATATGGTTGCTGATGCTCTTAGTAGGTTGTCCATAGGAAGCTTGTCTCATGTGGAGGAGGATAAGTGATGATTCATGAGGGATATTCACCAATTGGAAAATTTGAGAGTTCATCTCTTGGATTTTGAGGATGGAGGGGTGATTGTTCAAGAAGTGGTTAAATCATCTCTTGGTGCTGAGGCATATGAGAAGTAGGTTCTAGACCCTATCTTGATGTATATTAAAGATGGTGTAGGTCAGCAGAAGGTTATGACTTTTGAGATTAGGGGTGATGGTATCTTAAGGTACTAAGGTAGATTGTGTGTTCCTGATGTTTATAGGCTACGAGAAAGAGTTTTAACTAAGGCTTATGAATCAAGGTATATAGTTCATTCGAGTTAGACAGAGATGTATTATGATTTGAAAGAGATATATTGGTGGAACAACATGAAGAGAGATGTGGCCAATTTTGTAGTTAAGTGCATGGTTTGTCAGCAAGGCAAAGTTGAGCACTTAAAGCCCAATGGTATGTCCCAAGAGATAGAGTTTCCCATGTGAAAGTAGCAGATGATGAATATGGATTTTGTTATTGGTCTTTTATGGTCTTGTAATAAGTATGATTCAATTTGGGTCATCATGGATAGGATGACTAAGTCTGCTCACTTCTTGCCTGTAAGGACTACTTACTTTGGAGAGGATTATGTCAAGTTGTTCATTCAGGAGGTTGTCAAGTTGCATGGTGCTCTATTTTCTATTAGCTTAGATCTGGGTACATAGTTCTTTTTTCACTTTTAGCATTTATTTTACAGAGGTTTGGGGACTAAGGTGAATCTTAGCACCACTTTCCACCCTCAGACGGATGGACAAGCGGAGAGGACTATTCAAACTTTAGAAGATATGCTAAAGGCCTGTGTGATTGATTTTGGAGGTAGTTGGGTGGATAATTTTCCTCTCATTGAGTTTGTGTATAACAATAGTTATCACTCGATTATTCCTATGGCTCCGTTTGAGGCTCTATATGGTAGGAGGTGTAGATCTCCTGTTGGTTGATTTGAGGTTGGTGAGACTAGGTTATTTGGTCCTGACTTGGTTGACCAAGCCATGAATATTGTAAAGGTGATTAGGGATAGGCTTAAGCTTGCTCAAAGTCGCCAAAAGTCCTATGCGGATGTGAGGCAAAGAGAGTTGGAGTTTGAGGTTAGTGATTGGGTGTTCTTGAAGGTATCTCCTATAAAGGATGTAATGATATTTAGGAAGAAGGGGACGGCAATACCCATTATGTGGGAACGTACTTGATTTTGAGGAGAGTTAGGAGCATTGCTTATGAGTTGAATTTGCCTTCGAGTTTGGGTTCTATTCATCCAATTTTCCATGTGTCGATGTTGAATAAGTGCGTGGGCGATCCTTCTTTGATTGTGCCAATTAAGAGTGTTTGTATTTTGGATTCCTCATCTTATGCGAAAGTACAGATTGAGATCTTGGATAGGCAAGTCCATCATTTGAGGAGTAAAGATGTGGCTTCGGTAAAGGTTCTATGGAGGAACCAAAAGGTAGAAAAAGCTACTTGGGAAGCTGAAGAGGACATGAAGTCCAAATATCAGTTCTTGTTCCTCATACTAGATAATTGTGCTTAAGGAAAGCGTATTTCTACTCTTATTGCTTTTCAGATTTTGTTCATGGTTTTGTGGTTTCATTTTTGTCTTATAACCACGCTAACTAATGCCTTGATTCATCATTTAGGGACGAATGATCCTGGGGAGGGGGGAATGTAATTCCCCAGATTTGGACTCTGAAAATTTCTTGAATTTCATGCTTACTGCTCAGGCTATGACTTAGGTGACGAGTCAAGAAGACTCCTCATGAGTCGTATAGTGCATATCGTAATCAAACCAGTAAGGATTGTTCATGATTCTATCTTGGCCATGAATTCTACGTTATGAGTCTTAAGGTGAGGTTACGAGTCATAATGAGGGACTTATGACCAAACTAGTGGGATGTCTCAAGTTTCTATTCAGGGTACGACTTAGACCTAATGAGTTATAAGGACTCATTACGAGTCGTAGGGCTTGAGTCGTAGGCTACCCAGTGTTGGTACCCATGAGTTTGCTAAGACTACGACTATGGAATTACGAGTCATAAGGTTTGAGTACAAGTCGTAGGGTACGAATGGTAGTCAAACCAGTGTGTATACCCCATCTTTCTACCTAGTATACGAGTCCAGGCTAAAACTCATAGTCGGACGTTATGAGTCATTACGTGACCCGTAGTGACTTGGCAAAACTTTTCCTGTGTTTTAATTGGGGGCACTTTGGTCATTTCCCTCCTTCCCTAATTATAACCTATGACATAAAAAACCCTAGGGAACCCCATAACTCTTCATTACTCAATCAAATACACTACTCTTCTCTCTCAAACTCTCAAGTCAAGAACAAGTCTAAGGTTTCTAAGGATTAAGCACCTAGGGGTCAGATTGTAGTTCTTCTCCAAATTCTTGGTATCCCAAACATGTATATCTTCCCTAAAGCTTGTTTTTTTAAACACATATGTTTAATATTGTTATCTATGTGATTTAATTGTTGATTTTTAAATTGGGTTGTGTCACAACTCGAGACTAGCCCCTAGTCGTGGCCTGGTGCTTAAGGCCACGAGGGAACCCAAGCTAACCCATGATCTGGAACACGCTGTAAAGACTAAAAGAAAGTACCAAAATACTGTGCAGAAGTCATTCATTAAAATATCTGAATGTCAAAACAATAAAAAAGGTGTTGAATAGTTATCACTGAAAACATACAAAATGCCTAAAAGCCTCTAATTTGATGAGTTGTTGGGATAGGTCCCCAACTTACTTTGACTACTGAAATCACATAAAATAAAGTACTAGAAACATGACTTATAATATATCTGGCCCTCGACTATTGAGGACTCACCAATGTTGCAGCTGAGCGGCATAGGAATGGGCTACGCGCGGTCTGTGAACTGAGCATCCAAACTTATTTTATGAGACAACATAACGCAAAAGAGAGTATGAGGTTATTACTTTGAAAGTATAGGTATGCAGGATGGGGACTAGATGATATACATATAGGTACAGAGCTTGAATGCATGAACATTCTAAGCAAATGCAAGACCAAGCATAAACATGTAGTGAAATGATCTAACTAATTATTATATGGACACTTGGTCATACAAACCTGAACTGGTAAAACATTAATACTAAACTGAAACTGTGGGAGCTAAAAGTTAACTGATATGCCCCAATATGAGCTAATCGAGGTCCAACCAGTAACCCTAGTTGGAAGGGTGTCAGTACCTTTTCATAAATACTGACAATGACTATGTGGATCCACTAATTTGATGTCTCAAAGGATGAGGGTGTCAGCCTAAACTGACAGGTGCCTCTAAGAGAGTATCAACCCTAAGATGCCAGAAAGATCTCTCATAACCTACATTGGCTACATAGTTTTAGAACTTAGGGACTGCTACTAAAGGCTTTACCCTAATCTTGCAGGAACGCCTTTATCCCTAAATTCATTCGGTGCTAAGTTCTACTCCCACCTGAACAAACGCCTAAACATAAATTAGTACATGCATTGAAAACTAATTTTCTCAAATATGGTATTCTAAAAATAACAGTGCATTGATAATCTAAATATAATGATACAAACATGGTCTGAATGATTCGTGACTTGAAAATCTAAAACATGCATGACAATCAAAGTATCAGGTGTTCATAATCCACCAACATCGAAAAATACAATTAAGTATGATAATTTATAAGTAATGACATGATAGGAAATTTCATGACTTAAACTCAAAAAACCCAATAATTTCATTAATATAACAAGTTATCATGATTAGGGTACAGAAGAATACTTAGAATTATGAGGGAGCATTATTTCATGGTCGATTTGAGGAATTACATGGAGGAAATCATGGAATTTATACTTTTCATGGAATCCTAAATATAAATAGAATTAAACTTGAGAATTAGGGAAAACTTTAGGACTCAATGGGTGAAAGGAACCCATCGATGAATATCCCACATACCTGAATTTCTTGACTTATTGAAGGGCCTCGTATTTGAGACCTTGGGAGGGTGAATTCATGGGAGAAACCCTTGTTCTTATTCTTGAGAATGGGAGAAAATTGAACATTGTTAACTGATTGAGAATGGATAAATAATGCCTCTTTTAATGTTATAAATGTTGGATTGGGTGTTTAAGAAGGAGAAAGGACAAAAAACCCTTCACCCCTTAATTGAGTTGCATGAGGTTTACGCAGCAACGTGGAACGCTGCTTACTATAGAGACTAGCCTTCGTGTCATGCTGATATCATAGAGACTAGCCTCCATGACACGATGATATTGCGTAGGCAGACTATCTCCGTGCCTCGCCAATATCATAGAGGGTAACCTCTGTGACATGGTGAAAATGTGGATGCTCATTTTCTCGACGGTCCAAAATCAACCCAAACTATTTTTGAAAATTCCAAAACTCTCTTGGATGACCCCTTTAACATTCCTAAACATATTTCAAGTCAAAAATCAATGTCTCAAACATGGGAAGGCCAAAAATAATATGTTTAAAATTTTGAGGGTGTCACAATGATCATGACACTTGTCTCTAGTGTAGATTAATCACTTTGGGGCATTTAAACATATGACGAATAATCAAAAACTTGTCTAAAATCTTGTGGGGTATTATAATATCTTACCCTTGGGATCATTCATCCCCAAATGAAACTGTATGAACTGAGATACTAAGAAGACTGAAATCATGCACTAAATACTTATGAGATGAATCATGACTAAATAACTGAATCTGAAACATGGTGCATAGACTGAACTGAATTCATGAACGGATGCTATGACATGAGGATAGTTGGATAGTTGAGATAGAAAATGAGAGAATTAATTTAAGGTAAACCATTACCTCAAGATGAATTTGAATCTGTAGAGAAAAAATGGGGATACTTCGCTCGCATATTTACTTCTGCTTCCCAAGTAGCTCCTTCAATAGACCGATTTCTCCATAGAACCTTAACTAAGGCAACTTATTTATTCCTTAACCTATGAATCTAATGGATAAGAATCTCAACTAGGAATTCCTCATAGGAGAGGCTATATTCCATGCTCACACTTTCTAAATGAATGATAGAAGCTGGATCACCGATGTATTTCTTTAACAAAGAGATATGAAACACTAGGTGCACTGATACTAACTCTGTAGACAATTTTAACTCATAGGCTACCTTCCCAAAATAGATCAAAATCCTATATTGGCCATCATAATGGGAGCTGAGTTTTCCTTTCTTACTAAATCTCTATACCCCTTTCATGGGTGAAATTTTCTGATACACAAAATCATCAACATCAAATTCAAGCTCTCTTCTCCTCACAATTACATAGTATTTCTGATGACTTTTGGCTATTTTCAGCCTTTTCCAGATCAACTGAACTTTCTCCATCGCCTTATACACTGTATTTGGACCTATCAAATAATCCTTACCAACTTCAAACTAATCAATGGGATATCTACACCTCCTACCATAGAGAGCCTCAAATGAAGCCATCTGAATACTGGAGTGATAGATATTGTTGTGGGAAAACTAAATCAAAGGTTGGTGATCATCCAAACTACCCTTAAAGTAGATAACACAAGACATCAACATATCCTCTAAGGTCTGAATAGTCCTCTCTTCCTCACCATTTATCTGTAGGTGAAAAGCTATACTAAGGTGACCTTGAGTACTAAGACCCTTTTAGAATGACTTCCAAAAATATCAGGTAAACTGGGTACCCCTATCTGAAATAATGGTCAAAGAAACCCCATATAACTTTACTAACTCCCTAAGGTAGAGTCTAGCATACTATTCAGCTGAATAGGAAGTATGGACTGGAAAGAAATGGGATAATTTAGTTATTCTGTCCAAAATGACCCAAATAAAATTATGTTGATAGCGCTTATGGGGTAATCCTGTAACAAAATCCATGTTTACCATTCCCCACTTCTAAATGGGGATGCTGAACATTTGAAGCGTACCACTAGGCCTTTGATTCTCAACCTTAACCTGCTGATAATTCAAACTCTTAGCCATGAATTTTGCAATATCCTTCTTCATACCATTCCACCAATAAATTTACCGCAAGTCACGGTATATATTAGTGGATCCTAGGTGAATAGAATAGCTCAAACCATGTGCTTCTGCTAATATTTGCAGCCTTAAACCATCCACACTTGAGACACATGATCTTCCCTGACAATGAAGCACAGCATCTCCCCCGTGGGAGAAAATCTCAACCATATGATCTTGAACTGACTTCTTCAACTTAACCATAATAGGATCCCTATATTGATTTTCCTTCACCTCGAACACTATAGAAGATTCCAAAACATTCTAAACCCAAATACTACCTTTGACTGAATCATTCAACTGAACTCCCAATCTAGTATGCTGATGAACTTCACAGACTAATTTTTTCTTATCATCATCCAAATGAGCAACACTTCCCATCGACATCCTACTAAGGGTATAAACCACAATATTTGCCTTACCTGTGTGTACAATACACTCATATCATTGTTTCTTAATAATTTAAGCCACCTTCTTTGACAAAGATTTAGGTCTTTCTGCATCAAGACATACTGTAGGCTCTTCTAATAAGTAAATACATCAACATGAACCCTATAAAGGTTATTCCTCTAAGTCTTTAAGGAAAAACAACTGCTACCAATTCGAGGTCACGAGTCAGGTAATTCTTCTCATGGGGTTTGACTTATCTAGAGTCATTGGCTATGACCTACCTCACTGCATCAACACACAACCAAGACCAACTCTAGAAGTATCATAATAAACTACAAACCCATCTGAACCCTCTGGTAGAGTCAAGACTGGGACGAAAGTGAGTCGAGTCTTTAACTCCTGAAAACTCTTCTCACAAAAATCTGACCACTGAAACTTTAATTTCTTTTGAGTTTATTAAGAAATGGAAGAATTAATAAAAGAAAATCCTTCAACAAACCATCTATTGTAACCGACTAAACCCAAGAAACTCCTGATGTCTGATGGAGATTTTGGTTTAGGCCAGTTTTTTAATACTTCGATCTTTTTAGGATCAACTCAAATTCCATCACCAGAAATGATGTGACCAAGGAAAGCTACTGATCTCAACCAGAATTCACACTTGCGAAACTTAGCAACAACTGGTGATCCTTAAGGGTATGAAAAATAATCCTCAAATGGTTTGCATGACCACCTTTACTACGAGAATATACGAGGATGTCATCTATGGAGACTATGACGAACACGTCCAGGTACTGCTTGAACACTCTGTTGATTAAGCTTATAAAATTTGTAGGGGCATTTTTTAGTCCAAAATACATAAGTACAAATTTAAAGTGACCATATTGAGTTCTGAAGGATGTCTTCAGAATGTCATATTTCCTGACTCTAACCTGATAATAGCTGAATCTGAGGTCTATCTTAGAGAAATAATATTTTGCCTAAAGTTGGTCAAGCAAGTTATCAATCCTAGGGAGAGGATACTTATTCTTGATTATGACTTTGTTCAACTGATGGTAGTCGATGCATATTCTTGGAGAATTATCTTTCTTGCACAAGAAGAGAACTAGAGTATCCCATGAGAAAATACTAGGCCTGATGAAGACCTTATCTAAAAGGTCTTTTAACTGTTATTTCAATTCCTTAAGCTTAGTTAGAGACATTATGTAAGGAGAAATTGAGATAGGATGGGTATCTGGAAGAAGATCTATTCCAAAGTTGATTTCTCTCTCAGGAGGGACTCCGGGAAGACTTCAAGGAACAGTTTTGGAAAATCATTGACTACTGGAACTAACTCAAGAGTCGAGGTTTCAGAACTTTAGTACTTGACTCGAAAAAGATGGTAGATACAACCCTTGGATATCATTTTGCTTAACTTAGGATATGAGACAAATTAACCCAAAAGCACACGGGCTCATTAGGGAATTGAAATTAGGCTATTTTTTTTTTCTAAAATCAATTGAATCATAGAATGAGTGGAGTAAATCCATGCCAAGAATGACATCAAAATTGGTCATCTCTAACTTTACAAGGTCCATAGAGGTAACTTTCTGAGACACTATGACTGGGTAATTTTCGTATAGCCATCTGGCTATGACGAAACTAGACACTGAGAAAGGATCAATTTCTGGGATGACACCTAAATATATGCTATATAGGGAGTCACAAATGAAAGTAAGCTTCAGGATCTAAAAACAAATAAACTTGAAGATGGAAAACTCATAACATATCAGTAACTATATTAGTAGAACTTTCCTGATTTAGGCGAGTCTGAAGAGCATAGAGTTGGTTCTAAAACTTCCCATTGGTGGCACTAGAGATGACACCCTGTTGAGTCAAGCGACCTGCTGGAGCTGATGAGAAGTTAAATTGGCCTGATTGATGAATGTCTTTACATTTTTGGCCAACTGCTGGATGTTTTTAATTCTGTGGCTTGACTTGCCACACCCAAATCATGTGTCACTGCTTGCCATGCACTCACCCTTATGGTTCTTACCACACCTCCTATAGATTGGGTTAGTACAACTAATATTCAGACATCCATAGGACTTAGATCCTAATGCTTTATCCCAAGTGTCCTGTCTGAACTTAGGCACTGGAGCACTGGCCGAAGATGGGGCTGGGGCTGAAGATTTTTGACAGAATTAGGAATGATTACCACCTTCTAACCTCTATTGAGAAAAGTTAAAGCTACCAGTCCTAGACCTCTTATTCTCCCTTGTTTTCTTTGAGCTTCTCTTCATCAATCTGTTGAGCATGGACCATCAGTATAGAAAGCTCCATCTCCTTAATCAACATAGCAGTTCTGCACTCTTGAACCATATACTATAAAACTCCGAACATAAAACTTACTCATCCTGGCCCTAGAACTAACCATCATAGTCAGAGCATACCTCACCAACTGGGTAAGCTTGAGTAAGTAGTATTTCACACTCATTTTACCCTACTTAAATTTAATAAACTCTTGCACTTTGGCCTCCCTCAACTCAAGTGGGAAGAACATGTCCAGGAATGTAGTAGCAATTTTATCCCACTCTACAGCTTTTGGATCATCACCTCTGTATTTCTTGTACTACTTAACCCAAGTATGAGCCACTCCTTACAAATGGTAAACAGCTAAGTTAGTGCTCTCACTCAGAGTAACACCCATGATGTCAGTCACTATCTGGACACCATCAAAGAATTCTTGGGGATCTTGGATGTATAGAGTATTGGGGGATTCATTCGAGTAAAGTCTCAGATTCTAGCAGTGTTTTCTACTAGATTCACTAGGGCAACATTCTACTGATTATTCTGAGCGGCCATAAACTAGGCCAAAATTGTGAAAGCAGTTCTAAATTTGTCATAGGTGACATGATCGTTCAAAGGGTTTTCAGGGACATGTGGTGGTGTGGGCTGGTCCCCATTTCTTATTAATTATTATTTCTGGGAGTTATTTTCTATAAATGATCGATGGATGAGTTAGAAAAATGAAATTCAATAGATATCACGCTTCATCAGACGACATAAATATTGGAAGAAGGGAATCTTTTCTAAAATATCTCATAGCCTCTTGCCTATAAGTATGGCGTGCTTCACACCTATGAACAAGAATCTACTTAATGCAGCTTTCAGATACCCTAGGACACTTGAAACCTTATGCTCTGATACTAAGTTTGTCAGACCCAAGACTACCCCATAGTTATGACACGATACTTAAGGCTGACCCCAAGCTAACCCATGATCTGGTACATGCTATAAAAACTGAAAGAACGTAACAAAATACCTTATTAGAGTCATTCATGAAAATATATAAATGTTAAAAAAATAACAAAGGTGCTGAATAGTCATCACTGAAAACATACTAACTGTTTGAAAGCCTCTAACATGATGAGTTTTTAGGACATGTCCCCAACAAACTCTGAGTACAGAAATTGCATAAAATAAAGTATTGGAAAGCATGACTAATAATATGTATAGCCCTTTACTTATAAGGACTCACTAATGCTGCAGCTGAGAGGTACAAGAATGAGATATGTTCAGTTTGGGAACTGAGCTTTCGAACCTATGTTATGAGACAACATAGTATAAGAGAGAGTATGTAGTTAGTAATTTAAATGTAATATTATGGAGGATGGGGACTAGATAATATACATATAGGTACTGAGCATGAATACATGAATATGTAAGACAAATGTAAGACCAAATATTAACATGTACTGAAATGATTTGAATAACTGAATAACTATTATATGGACACTTGGTTATGCAAACCTAAACTGGTAAAATCTGAATATTGAACAGAAGCTTTGTGAGCTAAAATTTAACCTACTTGCCCCAATCTAAGCTAATTAGGGTACAACCTATAACCCCAGTTGGAAGGGTGTCAGTACTTTGCCACAAATACAGACACTGGTTATGTGGATCCACTAATCTGATGTCTCAAAGGACGAGGATGTCACCTTAAATTAACATGTGACCCTAAGAGAGTTTCAACCATAATCTATCTAAAGGACCTCTTATAAATTATGTTGGCTACGTAGTTTTAGAACTTAGGGACTATCACTAAAGGTCTCACCCTAAGCTAGAAGGAAAGCCTTCACCCTAAATTCGCTTGGTGTTATGTTCTACTCCCAACTAAACAAACACAGAAACATAAACTAGTACATACACTGATAACTGATTAGCTCAAATATGATATTCGGAAAATAACAGTGAATTTATGGTTTAATATAATGATACAAACATGGTCTGAATGACTTGTAACCTAAAAATCTGGAACATTTATGACAATCAAAGTATCGAGTGTTCATAATTCACCAACATTGGAAAATACAGTTAAGTACAATAATTTACAAGTAATGACATGATAGGAAATTTCATGACAAAAACTCTAAAACCCAATAATTTTATCAATATAACAAGTTATCATGATTAGGGTATGGAAGAATACTTGAAATATGAGGAAAAACTATTTCATGGTAGATTTCAGGAATTACAAGGAGGAAATCATGGAATTTATACTTTTCATGGAACCCTAAATCAAAATAGAATTAAACTTGAGAATTGGGACAAGCTTTAGGACTCAATGGGCGAAAGAAATCCATTGATGAATATCTTACATACTTGAATTGATTGACTTCTTGAAAGGACTTGGATTTGAGACCTTGGAAGGGTGAATTATTGGAAGAAACCTTTGTTTTTGATCTTGAGAGTGGGAAACGTTGTTATACTGAGAAGGGTTAAATAATGACTCTTTTAATTTTTTAAGTCATGGATTGGGTGTTTAAGGAGGAGAAAGGACAAAAAAGCCTTTAACCCCATAATTGAGCAACATAAGTTTTACACAGCAGCGTGCATGTTGCTTATCACAGAGACTAGCTTCTATATCACATCGATATCACAGAGACTACCCTCCATGACATGTTTATATAGCAGAGGCATACTGCCTTTTTGCCATGCCAATATCACAAAGGGTAACCTCCGTGACATGGCAAAAATGTAGAGGATCACTACCTCGATGGTCCAAAATCACCCCAAACCACTTCCAAAAATTTTAAAACTCTCTCAAATGACCTCTTTAATATTTCTAAATATATCTCAAGTCAAAAATTGATGTCTCAAATGCGGGAAGTCCAAAAATAAAATGCGTGAAATTTTGAGGGTCTCGCAATGACCATGACATTTGTCTCTAGTGTAGAATAAGCGCTTTGGGAATTTAAACATGTGAATAATAGTCAGAAAATTATCTAGGTGGATTCCCCAAATTGATTTGATGAATATCGGGAGTTGTGGATTCCCCCAAATTGATGATTTTGGTTTTGGAAAGTTGTGTTAACCTTAACCCTCTTGTAATTGGCTTTGAATTATGAATAATCACATGGTTTGATTTACTCTCCTAAACTATTGCATTACATATGAGGATAATGGAATATAAATGATTTTAAATGGACTTTGTGGCCATGATTTGGTTTTAATATTGGAACTTATGGGTTCGTGGATTTCTCTGAATTAATGGATTATTGGAATTGCATAATTTTATAACATTGCAAGCATAATTGATACTGGCTAATGGTAATAATGACTCAGTGGTTCAATGAAAGAAAATGTATAAATGTTTTAATTGGGCTTAAATGGGGTTGTATAGCTAGCCGTGAAAGGTAGAAATCCTAGAGGGACCGATACTATAAACCCATGTTTGCCAGCATGCGGGTGGTCTTAATGACCGTATGCATGTGTCACACTTCGTTTGTATATATATATATTTGTATCCTTGAATGGCGTAGGGTCGTCGATTCCCCAACCTTCCTTGATACCTCTAGTTCATGTGGATAACATATATTGGGGCCCTTCTGATGGAAGAAGACAGACCATGTAGCCATGGGTGCCTTTATGACAGTTGGAGCTACACACTCCAGACTAATTTTTTAAATCTCAAGCTAAGCCTTGTTCTCTATTCCGGTATGTTATATATATGTATATGATTGTGTGCATATGATTTTTAATAATTTTGGACTGATTTGATCATGGTATTATTTAATCCCTTCCTTGAGTTACATGCTAGCACTCACCCTACTAACCATCCTCGGATACTATATCCCTATGCGATGTAGGGTCCGAAGACAGTTCTACTTTCTTGCACAGTGATAGATGATTTTTGGATTGTCCATGTCATCTTTGAAGTGGTGAGCTTACATTTTATATAAGACCCTTATTTCATGGTCTTTTCTTTATTTATGCCATTGATTGTATTTTTGATTCTTTTTCCGCTATATTGGGGGCATGTCCCGACTTATGTTATTCTTTGGATGGTAGAGGATTTTGTGAATAACTGTGGACTGGGATAGTTATTGGAATATTAATTCCCTTTTGAGCTATTTTCTTTTCTTACTTATGTCTCTTTAGATTGCTTTCGATATCATATTATATGGCCAAGAGGGTAGTCTCCTGTCCTTGGCGGATTTGAAATATCCATTACGACTAGTCCCTGGTTCGGGTCATGACAAAAATGATTTAATTGGGCTCTAAAGGAAATTTTATAGCTCACCATGAAGGCATTAGTCTTCATGACCAATACCCAAAACATATGTTTGCCGGCACAGAAATGTAGTACCTTAATTAGACGACCAGATTATGTTCTTAACACAAGGATAGTCCTTGACACGAGGATAATATTTATGGTGGATTTAGTCTATTATGACTTTAGACTAACCTCAGTACGTGTAGCAAACATGGACTAGGGCCCCTACTAGACGAGGAGTACCAGACCCATATAGCCTGTGTGCTCTAGGTGACCCATACTGCCCATGGGTTAGCAGATGACGGTGAAAGTTATATAGTTCAGAATTAAATTTTAAATAGTCATGTATGAGCCGCTTACCCCTACACCGACATTCTATTATATATATATATGTATATATATATATATGTATAAACTTGATGTGCATGTGGTTTATAACTTGCTTTGGTAAGTATGCATATATGTTTTATCTCTTTCTTTGGTTGCATGCCAGTACTCGCTGTATTGATTAACCTCAAACGCTATATTATTGCATGATGTAGGTTTCAAGGGATTTTCTTGTGACCCTGTGCAGCGTTAGGTTGTTCAGTATTTTGGTTGGTCAGCTGTGAAGTGGTGAGCCCTCTATCCCTCGGAAGGCCTGGCCCCTCTCTTAATTTTTATTTATTATTCTAGTACTTTTAAATTTCTTGTGTAATAGTCTGAGACATGTCCTGACTTAGTTGGTGTTCTTATGATTAGAGGCTTTGGTGGATAGTATTAGATATTGATGTCACCCAAAACTAACCTCCAAAGAAGTATGCTGCGGTTGAGTGGACTAATTTGAAAAATGGCCTATGATCATCTGCGAGCCGACCATCCTACCTTCTAGGCAAAAGAAACTGAGCAAATTTAGATTTCATACTTACTGGGAACTAGGTAATGCCTCACTCTCACATGGTACAAGGTCACAATGTTAGTCTCTACCTATCTAGTTCATGCAACTACATGCCACAATTAATTTCCTTTCTAATTTTAATGCCGTAAAGAGATTCTCAGTCGTCACATGCACACACAAATCACACAGTATTACTTAAAAAAAATTCAGGAGGGGTATTCATATTTTTTAATTTTTGCATAACTTTTCATTTTTTTCACCCATGTTCTCAACTGCCTATACACATAAATTTTCTCTGTTAAGCATCACATAATACACACAAAAACAACAGAAACATATAACATGTAAAATATGCCGGTTCACAATTTTTTGTAGATTGTGGCCAACAGGTTTTTGAAACACGACAAGCATAACTCATAGCGACTGTGGTACACCCCCCACCAACTAAAATCTATGCATTGTCCCCAGTGCACTTAGCAATGAAACAAAGAGATCGAGGACATAAATGGGCGCTCTAGGCTCCTGCTCAAATTGAATCATCATGGGGACCCTCAGATCAAACCCCACTCTCCTCAACAGTAGTCCCATCAGCCATCGGGACTGTCTTCGTAGTAGTGGCAGCGGTTGTAGCCGGTGCGCTCAATTGTACTTCCACAACCCAATCCAGGGCCTAACCATGATGGGTATCTCAAGTTCCATGTGGACCGAAGATCAACCCCTTTTCCTAACAGAACCAATACAACATCCTTGTGTCGAATGAATTTCGAGCATATAACAAGATAACATATAATAGGACTAATGGTAATTCATTATATGTCTATACCAATCACCAATAACTGGATAATCGTCCGTCACCAAACAATCAACCAAACCTAAGTCCACAATAATCCGATAAAGCCCTTACAAAATCGAAAGTCAATAAAATATCAGGACATGCTCCCGATAATATCCAAAACCAATAAACAAAGAATAGTCTACTCAAAAGAGAAATCACAACATGAAAGATGGTCTTTCAAAGGATGTAAGCTCACCACTTCATTTTGACTCACTAACTGATCCCAAATCCAAGTCACTATGCAGGAGATATGGAAGTATGGCTGGCTCCTGCATTGCATGAGGATACATTATTCGAAGAAGGTTAGCAGTTGGAGCACTACCATATAACTTAGGGATAGAGGAACAAAATAATTCCATGATAACAGTTTAAACAATTACAACATCCATTGCATAATATCATATGAAATATATTGAAATACATATATAATACAACGACACATGTTGGGGTAGGGAACAAGGCTTAAAATAAACTTCAAAAACCCTAACATGGGCTATGTAGCATAACCGTCATATAACAAGGTACCCACGGTCTATATGGGACCAACTTTTCCCTAGATGGAAGGAACCCAGTGCGTGTAGCCGTATAAACTAGAGAATATCTATATCCGTATATGCCTTTATGGTGGACTCGACCCTCCCGGAATAATCAAGGTGACTTAATCACCAATGTATACAATATGGGGGACTCGAATGTCCCATTCATATACTTAATACGGGGGACTCGAACCTCCAAATAATTTAGACACATGCACTGGTTAGCTGATTTCTAGTGTTAGTCTTTCGGGACCTTCACTTTCACGGTCAAAATACACATCCCATTCTTAAGCCCAATTTACAGAATTTAACATACATCAACATTTATAAAACCCGTTATACATATAGGCACTCCACTGGTATCATCATACTAACCCTACTTACAAGTGTATAATATGCCATAACAATAATTTCATCATTTGGGACTCGAAACCATTGTCCAAACAAGGACATCAAGTTAATGCAACACTTGAGACTCTAACCTATTTAACCAATTAAACCCCAAGGTTATAATTTAAATCAATTTACGACCATTAATGCCTTCATAAAGCCATACATCATTCATTAACCATTTTATTTCAATGTATTAGTTCAACACATTATTCAAACTTGTGACAAGGTCATTCTCATTAGCAATTTTGACAAACAAGTTGAGGGCATACCATTATCAATCCAAAATCAAGGCAAAAATCATCAATATAGGGGTTAACTATGACCCGTTAGTTACATCATCATTCCTATGCACCCACATGTGCAAAACCATAATAAAAGCATGGAAAATCATAATTAAACCATGAGAAAACATTATTCAATAATAAATAATTAAAACCTCAACCCTTGTTTCAAAACCCATCTCAATGACTCATGAACAGTACTTTAAATCACATGCTTTTACAAAATTAACAACGTGGGAAGAGTCACATGCCTGAATCATGAAGATTTATGAAGAGAAATCAACACCTTGACCCTAAGATGATCAAATTGGTGAAACCCTAGCTTGACTTGCTTGAGAGAATTTAGAGAATGTAAAGAGAGTTTTAATTCATTAAAATGTTGAATGAATGCCCCAAAAGTGTTTATGGATGTGGAGTCCAAAGGGTTTTATGTGGGATATTTTTAAAGTGCCCCTAAATTAAAAGATGGAAAAGCATCGACTCTGGTTACGAGTCATCCATCAACTCGTAACATCATCTTATGACTCATCACCACGAGTCGTAACCAGGAAAGTCTCCAGGACCCCCAACACTATTTTTCTTATGAATCAACAAACCAACACGTAAAATGACCCTATGAATTGTAGGGTCCTACTCATAACCAGAGCAGAACCAAATAGGGTGAACACTGGACATCCTACGATTTGATTACTACCACTCATAATAAGTCCTTATGACTCATAATAAGCCACTCGTACTTAGAACAGAATCAAGACAACAATTTTTATGTTTTGGTTATGAATTATCCTAACGACTCATCACGAGTCCTTTCAACTCCCCCTTAGGATCATTCATCATCAAATGATGGGATAAGGTATTTCTAGCATGATTAGACCTCAAACATCATTAATCTTACCTTTAAGACATAAAGCAAAATACCAAGGAATTTTTTTTCAATCTTTCTTTAACAAAGACAGAAAACAAAGATGTTAAGAACACATACATACCTAAAGCATAAAATTCTAGAACTGGGAATAGGAACGAATTCTTGGATTTCATGTCCTCCTCGGCTTACCAAGTAGCTTCCTAAAACTTTTGGTTCTGCCAAAGAACCTTTACTAAAGCTATGTCCTTCGTCCACAACCGACGAACTTGTCAATCCAAGATCCTTACTTGGACCTCCTCATGGGGCAAAGAATCCAAAATACCAATGTTCTCCTAGGGAACAACCAATAAAGGATCACCCATGTATTTCTGTAACATTGACACATGGAATATCGGGTGAATAGAAATTATAACAGAGGGTAAATCCAACTCATATGCAATATTACTAATCTTTCTCAAAACCAAATATGGGCCAACATATCGGGGACTGAGCTTTTCCTTTTTTCCAAACCACATTACATCCTTCATGGGAGACACCTTCAAGAATACCCAATCTCCAACCTCAAACTCCAAATCTCTTTGCCTTACATCCACATAGGACTTTTGGTAACTTTGGCCGGTCTTAAGACTATCCCAAATAACCTTCACCAATTCCATAGCTTGGTAAACCAAATTCGGGCCAAATATCTCCAGCTTTGAAAACTCGAACCACCTAATAAGAGATCTATTTCTTATACCATATAATGCCTCAATCAGAGCCATACCAATGCTAGAATGGTACTTATTGTTATAGGAACTCATTGAGAGGCAAGTGGTCGTACCAACTGCCACCAAAGTCAGTTACGCAAGCTCACATCATATCTTCTAAAGTTTGAATGGTTTTTTTCGCTTTCCCATCTACTTATGGGTGAAAAGTGGTACTACAACTCACTTTAGTCCCCAACCACGCTAAAAAGAGTGCCAAACTGCAATAAGGACTGAGTATCAAGGTCCAAAATAATCAAGATAGGAATACTATGAAAATTTACGACCTCCTAAAGGAAGAATTTTTCATAGTTCTCAGCAAAATAATTAGTCCTCACTGGCAAAAGTGAGCAGACTTAGTCATCCTATCCACAATGACCCAAATGGAGTCATACTGATTCCACGATTGTGTAAGGCCAATAACAAAATCCGTATTAATTATTTCCCACTTCTACACCGGTAATTCAATCTCTTAAAGTAGCCTACCAGGCCTTATGTGCTCCACCTACACTTACTGGAATACAATACACTTAGCCACAAAGTTGGCTCTAACCCGCTTCATGTTATTCCACCAATACATATCCCTAAGATCAAGATACATCTTTGTTGAACCGGGATAAACTGTATTCTATGATTCATGGGCCTCATCCAAAATCCTACCTCGCAACCCATCAATATCGAAACACACAACCTCCCTTAAGACCTCAAGATACCATTACCACCGATCTGGAAGGACATTACCTTTTGCTTACCCACATCATTCTTTCTATTCATGAAGAGAGGGTCTAATACCTACTTTTTTTTTTATTTTGGAACCAAGGGATGATTGTGCCACTTGCTGCATAAACACACCACCAACCTTAGATTCCAAGAGAAGAACTCCAAGGTTAGCCAAATGGTGAATAACTTTCACGAATTCTCACTTGTCCTTATCCACATGCGATAAGCTACCCATCGATAACCTGCTAAGAGCATCTGTAACCATGTTAGCTTTACCTGGGTGGTAGTAAAGAATCATATCATAATCCTTCAGAAACTCAATCCACCTCTTTTGCCTGAGATTAATCTCTTTCAGAGTGAACACATACTACAGGATTTTATAATCAGAAATGGTATTAACATGAACACTATACAGATAGTGACATCAATTTTTCAAGGCGAACACCACTCCCAACAACTCCAAGTCATTAGTGGGATAGTTCTTATCATGAACCTTCAACTGTCTAGAGGTATATGCAATGACCTTTCCATGTTCCATAAACACAAAACCTAAACCAACCCGGGATGCATCACAATATATGACAAAACCCTCAGTGCCTTCAGGTAGAGTCAAGATCAGAGATGAAGTCAACTTATCTTTTAGCTTCTCAAAGCTACCCTTGTAGGCATTAAACCAGAATAACTTCACCTTCTTCTAAGTCAACTTGGTCAATCGGGAAGCAATAGAGAAGAAACTTTTGGTAAACCTCATATAATAACTGGCTAAACCCAAGAAACTCCTAATATTGGTTGGAGTAGTGGGTCTAGGCTATTTCTTAACTACTACTACTTTCTGAGGATCCATCATGATCCCCTCACTAGACATAACATAACCCAGATAAGTCATAATATTCAACCAAAATTCATACTTAGAGAACTTAGCATACAACTTATAATATTTTAAGGTCTGCAACACAAGGCAGATTTGATCGATATGATCCACATCGCTCTTAGCTTATACTAGAATATCATCAATGAGGACAATTATGAAAAATTCTAAAAACTGATAGAAACCCTATTCATCAAGTCTATGAAAGTCGCCAGGGCATTGGTCAACCCAAAAGACATGACCAAGAACTTTAAATGCCCATATCGAGTGCGAAAAGCAGTTTAGGGATAACCACATCCCTAATATTTATCTAATGATACTTGAACCGAAGATAGATCTTTGAGAAGAATTTGGCACCCTAAAACTGATCAAAGAGATCATCAATTCTTGAAAGTAGATACTTATTCTTTATCGTCACCTTGTTCAACTGTCGGTAATCAATGTACATACGTAGCGAACCATCCTTCTTACATATGAATAAGATAGGTGCACCCTACGAGGAAAGACTAGGATGGATGAAACCCTTTTCTAAGAGGTCTTTCAACTGCTCCTTGAGTTCCTTCAACTCAGTTGGAGCCATTCTATATGGTGGAATAGAAATAGGATGAGTGTTCGGTATAATGTCAAACCAAAATCAATCTCCCTATTGGGAGGGACACCAGGAAGATAATCGAGGAAGACTTTAGGAAACTCATTTACCACTAGGATGGAATGTCAGGAAGTTCCCTCTGAGTTTGAAACTTTAACCCAAAATAAATAATAGAGACAACCCTTCAAAAGCAATTTTTGGGCTCTAAGATGTGACATGAACCTTTCCTTAAGCTCTAGGGAACTTCCTTCCTATTTAATAATTGGTTCATTTGGGAAGTTAAACATGACCTTATGAGTCTGACAATCTGGAAAAGTATAGCACAAGTGCATCCAATCCATCCCCAAAATAACTTCAAAGTCAATTATATCTAACTCTATCAATTCTACCAGAGTTTTTCTATTACCAATAGATAACACATGACCCCTTTAGACTTTTCTAACAACCACAGAGTAACCCATAATAGTAGAAATAAAAAAAGGATCCAACATATACTCAAGACTGAAACCAAAATGCACAACCACAAATAGTGTCACATATAAAAAAGTGGAACCCGAATCAAGTAAACATTACACATCATGGGAAAAGAGTTTCAACATACCAGTAACAATATCTAGAGATATCTTAGAATTCTGATGACTAATGAGAGCATAAAGATAATTTCGACCAGTGTCGGAGCCAGAAAAAGTACCCTTTGGTGCAGGAGCTGATAAAGAGGCAACAAGAACCTTGTTATCCCTATAAGCAACTATAGAGGGATAATCCCTGACCATAGTATTATTGACTACAAAATCTGAAGAGAGGGTAGGATGGTGCTGATTGGGGCCCACTGGCCTGAGATTAGGCACCCTGTGCCCTAGAAGTATCACCACCCTGAAAATATCTATACCAGACGGCTTTGGGTAGGGAGCACTAGCCATCGAATAGGAGTTAGGACTCCCCCAGATCTTCTTTTTAAACCACTTTCCACTCTATTGCTAGCCTCCACCCTATTTTGAAAACTAGAATTTCTTACTCTATCTCTCACCAATCTCAGCTTACTTCTTTTTCTGTACTTCAACCTGTTGTATATAGACCACAAGCTAAGAGATATCCATATTCTTGTTTAACAAGGCAACCGTACTCTCTTGGATAAAGTCTTGGGATAACCTAAAAATAAACTTACTCATTTGGGCCCTCATGCTAGCTACCAGCCCAGGAGCATATCGGGACAACTGATGAAATTTCAAAGGATACTTTTGACTGTCATTCTTCCTTACTTCAAGTTAAAAAATTCTTCTTCCTTCGCCTTCCTCAACTCTTAAGGAAAGAAATGATCTAGAAATGCACTAGAGAAATCATCCCACAATGAAGAACCAGCATCTTCATCTCTCAACTATTTCCACTCTTCATATTACTGGTGCGCCACATTCTTTAATTGGTAGGAATCAAACTCTACACCTTCAACCTCTAAAGTATGCATAACCTAAAATATGTTCTCTATCTCATTAATAAAACTTTAAGGATCCTCATCAACCTTATTAACACTAAATATTGGAGGATGCAACCTCATAAATTGGCCAACTCTAGTGGCCTTAGACGAAACCATAGCTACACCAGCAGAACCCGACTGTTGTGATTGAGACGTTACTAAATAAGTCAATAGGTTAATAGAGAAATATAACTTAGTATTAGTAACCTCCTCTTGAGGCAATTGAGTATGAATTTCACTCTCAAGAGGGGTCAGTGGGGCCAGGTGGGACTATATGAGGACAAATAAATGCAGTGACCCTCGATAGGGTCTGGACCTCAGAAGTTGGATGGGCTCTATCCATGTTGTCCTCAGTCGATATAAAAGGGTTCAGCTGGACATCAAACTTCATAGAGGCATGATTTGAAAAATGAATAAATAGGAATCAGAAGGATCCAAGACCCTAGACTCTATAGACCGAAATTAAGATAGTAAAAAAGAGAAACATTCTAAATGTCTTATAGTCTCTCTTTTATAAGTATGGTAGACTACATACCCATAAAAGAGACTATACTTGACATGGATTTATGGACACCCAATTGATTATAAACCTAGGCTTTGATACCACTTTTGTCATGACCCGGACCAGGGCCTAGACGTGATGGGTATCTCAAGTCCCACGTGGATCAGAAATTACCCCTTCGCCTAATCGAACAACAAAACATACCCACATGTTAGAAAAATTTCAAACATATAACAAGATAGCGTATAGTAGAACCAATGGTAATTATTATATGTCTATACCAATCACAGATAACTAGACAATCAACAATCACCAAATAATCAACCAAACCCAAGTCCATAGTAATCCAACAAAGCCTCTAAAAAAAGTAAATAAAATATTAGTACATGCCCCCGACAATAGCCTAATCAAATAACCAAAGAAATGGTAAAATCAAATAAGAAACCACAATATGAAATAGGGTTTTTTGAAGGATGGAAGCTCACCACTTTAATCTAACTCGCTAATTGATCTTGAATACAGGTTGTTATGCAGGAGATGTAGAAGTATGGCCGGTTATTGCATCGCATAGGGATACAATGTATAAAAATGATTAATGGTTAGAGTGCTAGCATATAACTTAGGGATATACGAACAAAATAATGACATGATAACAGTTTAAACCAATACAACATTCATTGAATAATATCATATGAAATATATATATATATATATATATATATACATATATATACATATATATATACATATATAATACAATAACACATGTTGGGGTAGGGAACAAGGCTTAACATAAACTTTAAACACCTTAGCTTGGGCTGTGTAGCATAATCATCATATAACAAGGCACCCGTGGGCTATATGGGCTCCCCTAGCTAGAAGGGTCCCAGTGCGTGTTGCCACACAAATTAGAGAATATCCATATCCATATATGCCTTTATTGGGGACTCGACCCTTCAGGAATAATTAAGGTAACTTAAGAACCAATATATATAATATAGGGGACTCGAAGCTCCCATTCATATACTCAATATGGGGGACTTGAACCTCCTGGTCATTTATATACCCGTACCGTCTAGTGTGATTTCTAGTGTTAGTATTTTGATACCTCCACTTTCATTGCCTGGCTACACATCCCACTCTTAAGCCCAACTTAAAATATTTAGCATATATCAACATTTATTAAACCCATTGTACATATAAGCACTACATTGGTATTGTCATTCCAACCCCACTTGCAAGCATATATTATGCCATAACAACAATTTTATCATTTGGGATTCGAACCCATTCTCCAAATAATGACATCAAGTTAATGCAACATTTGATACTCGAACCTATTTAGCCAATCAAACCTAAGGTTACAATTTAAATTAATTTATAACCATTAAGGCCTTCATTAGCCATTCATCATTTATTAACCATTTTATGCTAATGCATTAGTTCAACACATGATTCAAACTTGTGTCAAGGTCATTCTCATTAGCAATTTCATAAATAGGTTTAGGGCATACCATTATTTATACAAAATAAAGGAAAAATTCATCAATTTGGGGGTTAACCATGACCCCTTAGATACATCACCGTTCTCATGCACCCACTTGTGCAAAACCCTAATCAAAGCATGGAAATTCATAATTAAACCATTAGAAATATTATTTAACAATAAATATTCAAAATTGCAACCCTTATTTCAATACCCATGTTGATGACTTATGAACAATACTTTAAATCATATGTTTTTACAAAATTAACAATGAGATAAGAGTCAAATGCCTGAATCATGAAGATTTATGGAGAGAAATCAACCCATTTACCCTTAAATAACCAAATTGGTAAAACCCTAGCTTGACTTACTTGAGAGAATTTAGAGAGTGTAAAGAGAGTGTTTAATCCATTAAAGTGTTAAATGAATGCCCCAAAAGTGTTTTATGGATATGGGGTCCAAAGGGTTTTATGTGATAAATATCTAAAGTGGCCCCAACTTAAAAGCTAGAAAAGTATTGACTTTTGTTACGAGTCATCCATCAACTCATAATGTCATCTTATGACTCATCACCATGATTATTAACTAGGATAGTATTTAGGACCCCAACACTATTTTCCTTATGACTCAACCAACCAACTCATAACATGACCCTACGACTCGTAAGGTCCCACTCATAACCAAAGCAGAACAACATAGGGTAAATACTGGACATTCTATGGTTTCATCATTATGACTCATAATAATTCCTTATGGCTCATAGTAAGCCACTCATACTCAGAGAAGAATCAAGACAATAATTTTCATAATTTGGTTACGACTCGTCCTAACGACTCATCATGAGTCCTTATGACACGTGTCCAGAGTCGTACCTAGGATAAAAACTCAAAAACATTTATTGGACTCCATATGACTGGGTCACTTGACCCATCAAGACACCCTACTACTTGTAGGGTTGAGTCATAACTAAAGTAGTATGGGGTCAAGTCGTAACCAAAGCAGCGAGCTTAAAGCTCAGTAAATTTTGAAGGGCCAAAGTCTCGAGCGTTTCAGGTATGTCCAGTGTTGGGGATATGTCATTTCCCCTCTTAATATTCTTGGCCGGTCTCAAACTGCTGGCACCAACTATAATCTCTCGGACCCTCACCTGCCGGTCCTTCTCCCCTTATACACTTGCTTTCTTTGTCTTTTTTAGATTTTCTTTTTTAGTTATTTGGCTACTTATTTTTTTCTCTCTTTACTTTATTTTCCCACTGGGACACTCCATATGTTTTCAGCTTCTACCGCGGCTTGACCCCCATTATAACAGGTGCTGGGAAAAATAGCCTGTCATATATTTCATGGACCAGCTTTCATAACTCAGCTACCTTAACCTTTATCTCTGAAATGTCAGCGATTTTTCCACTTTCTAACTGACGTGTGATTCTCTGATCAAAAGTGTCTAATCTTTCCTAAATGCCCCTACTTTGTTCTTCCAGCTTGTTTTCAGCATAGGGTTGTACACCATTCTCCATTAATTTTACCTTTGCTTTGATAGTTCCCTAAATTTTTATAATTTTATTTGAACTTGCCTGGGAAATAATCACTTACCCTGGTAGTGTGGATCTGGATGATGATGGTCGTGGGGATGCAACAGGTGGTGAAATTGGAGTGCTGGATGGGTCTGCTATGTCAAAATTTTGTGGCTCATACTGGCCACCATTAACTAGGACATCATTTACTCCAGCAGCTTCTGTACTTTCTCCTCTACTTTGTATCTCTTGAGCTAGCAATTTTGCACCTTGGTTTGCTTGTCTAGTCATGAGATTAGCTACATCCTGAATCAGCCCCAAGTCTGTGGTATTCTTAGGCTCAATAAACTAATCGAAATTGGGGAGTTTCAATACCCCTGCTTCCAAGCATATCTAAGTTATCAAACATGGGAATGCTAGAACTAATTTTTCTCCACCCACTGCTCGGTTATGTATCTTTCTAGATATAAACTGAGCCATATAAAACTTATAACCTACCATGAGTCCTGCTATCAATGTTGTATGGAACGTACTGAGCACACTATCCCCAATAGTGGGACACAATGTATGTTGAGACAACGTCTACCATGCCTTGGTTTAAAAACTCAAAGCCTACTTTGTAACCTATTATGAGGTCACTCCTGGTCCACCTACCACCCAACTAACTTTTTCCCCATTGATAGCAGTCAAACTTGCTATCCACCTAAAGTGCATCATCTTATCTGCCGACCCCATCTATTTTTAATAACTTTTCACATTTTCTCCATGTGTCACTCAATCTCAGTTATATTCACTGGTAGATGGAATTCTAACTCGTTCAAGAACCTCTACATAATCCACGGGGAAATATTCAACCACACTCCACAAATAGTCAATGATGTGATTGGATCCCCACCTTTTCATAAATTTCCTTATTTATTTGTCATTTTAACTCTCTTTTGTAGGCTACATAGAAATTCCATACCAATGTAGGACTAAACTTTCCTGATGCTAAAGTCATCCATTGAAATCTGTATTGCTGAAATATGGATTCAAACTCAGGCATCCCAGACATGCCTGTTGTGGTTAACCTTCTTTTTAGATAGATTCCCCACTTTATTCTTCCTGTAGAAGGGTTTTTTTCTTATCATATCATTATAGGTATCATGCATGTTGGGTCACCCCTATCGTTGAATAATGGGCATCGAAGCAGGTTAGATAAATAAAGGGATTTGGGGTGGGTCCTACATGTTAGTAGGAGTCACATCCTTCCCAGTCTCACTCTCATTCTTCGATTCTACCTCATAGGAGCTTGAGTCTTAGCACTTGTATCACCATCAGATTCTATTTCTTCATCATCATTATCATCCTCAGAAGATGATGGTGAGTGTGGTAAGGAAATACTTAGATTTTTCATTCTAGGCCCATGGGAGGTGTGCCCTTTTATGTAATGATTTTCTTTCCTTGAGGTCATTTTTCCCTAGGGTCTGCCTTCCTTTTTTATGGGTATTCTATGAGGTCACCTCTTGACTCATCGATTTTCTCATTATCAGTTGGTAATTAAATTTGGGGACAATTTCTTCTTACTGTTCTTCTTAAGGGTTTTCTTGGATAATGAGTCACCTTTTGGATCCATGAGTACCTGTTGCACAAGACCAATTAGTTGTATTTAAGGAATGAAAATAATGAAAGAAAGTTTGGTGTCAATGTGTAAGTTTGGTGTCAATGTGTCTTTACTGGACTTTTTATGATTGGGGGGTCTAGTCGTAACCATTGGGTACGACTCATATGTACGAGTCATAAGGTAAATAGTGTATTCATCCATGTTCACTGGTCAGCCTATGAGTCCTCCTAACTAGTTGTAAGAATTGTTTATGGCTCATTATTAAAACTCGTAAGCAGATCAGAAACAAATTCCTATTATTTCCAACCTACCCTATCATTATGACTCCTATTTACGATTTATAGGGGTTGGTTACGACTCACTCAGGTGAGTCATAATTGAAGGAGTCATAACATTACTATAACCCGTACTTCTCTAACCCTTTATATTATCAATGGATACAGGTCTCTTAGCGACTCATTAAGTGAGTTTATGAGTCGTTAGAAGTCCCCTATTCATTACAGCATGAGGGTTTAGACTAATTGGTTCCAATACTCAATCCCATAATACAATTCACTTCACTACCTCCTACATTTTTCCTAAAACATATTTTTAAAGAACAAAGGTTGAGTTTACTCCCAATATCTCATTACAAAGTCAAAATTTCAATAAATAGGGTCTAATTTTTCATGTACACATATATTCAACTTAATAAATCCTAAATCTCGAATCAGTTTTTGGATTTAACTTGATACATAAAACATTTAAGTAATAGAACTTACTTGAATTTGAGAGGTTTGGATTTCTTGAGTTTAATCACGTTTTGGGCCCTAATTCTTGACGAGTTTTTGGATATCGGGAGGAACCACTTGATTAATTTATGCTTTTCGAGTGACTTCATAGTTTTAGAGCTTGAAACTCAATCAATAATAGAATAAGTAGCCATTTTGAATGTTGGGTACCCAATTTGGGTGCCCTATTTGGTTTAAAAGTCGATCTGGGCTAGGTTGACTCGTAACCCCTGAGCTGGTACATTTGGTTACCAGTCAGGCATACGACTCTTAACCAATGCTTACTGATATCAGACTCCCTTCGTAAATACTTAGAACCTTACCTTGGTTCTAGAGTTGTTACGGGTCAAGGTGACGAGTTGTCATCAAATGATACATCTCATTCTGAGAGTCGTAAAGACTCCAACGTCCACTTACCTGGATCTTCTTTAAGTTTCAGGTCGTTACGACTTTGGTTCATGAGTCATAATGTTTGGTTACGACCCATGAAGAGTTCGTATGATTTGATTTTTGCAATTTCTGCAAACTTCACCAACTCCAATCAATAATTCACACCATCTTCCCTGACAATGGCCCCAAAATTTTATGTTGCCCAAAACTAACCTCTAAAGAAGTATGCTTTAGTTGATGTCAAATATAGTAACCCAAACCAGGTTAGGGTTGAACCCACAGGGAAAACGTTGAACAGTATCTCAAACTTGACAAAATCCTCGAGCAACATAGAAAAGTAAATGGTGGAATTTGTAGTCAAAAGTAAATAGTAACATAACTTGAATGATTGAGTTCATAAATAATAGAAGACGAACAATAGGACTGTGTTCCCTCTGGATTCATAACTACCCAAGATTCTCGTACTCAATCCACCTAACCTTCTACTTTACATGAAAAGTTGACAAGCTATGTACTATTAGTCATCTTGTGAATGTATTTAGAGATTTCACCCTTTACCTTGTGAGTCTCAGGATGTTGCCTTGCTGTTCCTTGTCTTTAACCTCAGTACAACTCTCACCTTTTGAGTCTCGAGTTGATTAGATGTGGTAGCCTCGAATTACTATTGTAATATCCTTTTCCCAATCTCAAACTTCTTTGTAAGGATGATCTCAAATACAGGCAATACCCAAGACTCTGCAGTAGCTTGAGTTCAATAAACATGAAGAAGACTATAATACATACAACGACAAACGAATAGATGAACTTCCTACTTCCCTTACATAGCTAACCCGCCAGGGTTCCCATAACCCTAGTCAAGAAAATTAGCCATTCATGTTCATGCAAAAATCCATGCTAATCAATAACGAATATATGTAATTAATTGCACAATAATGAGAGAAAGAAGCTCCAAAGTTTAACTGAAGAAAAACCCAAAATCTCAAGAATAAAATCTCAATAAGAAAAGTATCCTAAAAGTAGTAAAAGTAATGCAAAAGTGCGTAAACTAATTAAGGAATAACCCTAAGGTATTTATATTATATCAAAATAGTAACGGAATCCTAAAAATATAGAATAGGAAAAGTGTGTCGGCACTCGTTACGACTCGTATAGTCCACTTGTAAGGTCTTCTTATGAGTCATATGAAGCTAGTTGTAAGAACTCCCGTAGTTGATCTTCAGGTTTTCAAGCTTGTATTGTCCTTATGATTCATTATGACAAGTCATATTTAGTCCTTATGACTCATGGCCTTCACTCCTCATCAGTTTAATCTTAGACTTTCGGGCCTTTGGATACTGGGCTCTTTACGTATTCTCCTTATGAGTCATAATTAGATCTTATGACTCATAATCTTCTAGGGCTTTACCTTTTAATATTCTCTTTGGCTCCTATTCTCTTTACGACTGTTCCTTTTGACTCGTAACCATATTCGATTCGTAGTCACTCTTCTCTTAGTTTCTTTATTTGAATTTTCCCACTGTTTGGGTACGAGTAAGGCTGTGAGTCGTACGA
This sequence comes from Capsicum annuum, assembly GCF_002878395.1. Taxonomy (NCBI): domain Eukaryota; kingdom Viridiplantae; phylum Streptophyta; class Magnoliopsida; order Solanales; family Solanaceae; genus Capsicum; species Capsicum annuum. The sequence goes on along the minus strand of NC_061114.1, from coordinate 162,509,148 downwards.
TGACTTGATGAATCGTACACCAGACTCATAAGATGGTCAGTTCTTCTCTATTTTTAGCACTTCTTCTTTCATTTATCATTCCAAGACCAATGTTAACCTGTTTTACCTGAAACACACAAAAAATATATCATATGTACCAAAATAACCTAAGTCCAATTGTAAATTCCTTGTTTTATGCATCGAATGCTCCATGTTTCCGTGGAAAATCAACACCCTCAACTTAGAATATTTGTATGTCCTCAGGAAAACCACAATTTGTACGCACAAAGACATGATGCTTAACTTTGAAGAATTTGTGATATATTTGGTAGTTGATTTCTTATTCAGCCCAAGAACACCTCCTTACCCCCACCCCATCTTGTTGTTCAAAAGGCTAATGACTTGATACAACAATATGACATGTAAGAATATAATGATGGCATTACATTATCAATGACTCAACCAGGCCCAAGCAATACACCTTTTCCAAACAGATAAGTAACTCGACATTGTAACCTATGCACCCTCACTTTCAAAGAAGTCCCTATCACTCAGCTTGATTTATTTTATTATTTCAGGGATGGTCTAGAGGCAATCACACTCACACTCACACTCACAAAGAAGTTTCGACCAGTGTACACAAAATGCTATAGACTTGCCCTTATACTCTTTATCTAAATTTTTAGATGGTCAAACTAGATCACTAAATGACTTTGTTAGGCTTGTAACATAGGCTTAGGTCTAGTTATGGTATATTAGGGATATTTTAAGTAACTTAAACTCCTTGGAACTATGTTTTCTTTGGGGTCTACCTTTCCTACAAACTTTTTACTGACTTCCTCCTTATTTCTCAATTTTTTTCATGCCTATTTATGGGTCAGGCGCAGTTCTCTTTTCTCATTTTCTTTTTATTGTCCCTTTATTTTTCTTATAATTTTCCTTTTTCTTTTTTTTTTACCGTAAATCTCCTTATTTATTTTTCTTTCTACACTTCTTTCTTCATACTCGTCTTTCCCTATGCACCCTTATAATAGCCACCCTCAACTTAGACAATTTGCCTGAGTTGAGGTACACAGTGTCCAAGAAGAATTAGGACCAAAAATAGGTTTATTGTATTTAAATGAGAAGGTGAATTGGTGTAAACTAAACAAATAGGTCAATTAGGCTCAACTTTTGGATAAAGGTATTCATATTAAATTTGGTTTGACATTTACGCTTGAGTGGACTAGTTTGAAAAATGGCCTATGATCATCTGCCATCCAACCATCCTACCATCTAGGCAAAAGCAACCAGGAAAAATTTGGATTTCGTACTCACTGGGAACTAGGTAATGCCTCACTCTCACATCGTACAAGGTCACAATATCAGTCACTACCTATCAAGTTTATGCAACTACATGTCACAATTAATTTCCTTTCTAATTCTAATGCCAATAAGAGAATCTCATCCATCATATGAACACACAAATCACATAGTATTACTCAAAAAAATTCAAGAGGGGTATCCATAATTTTTTAATTTTTGCGTAATTTTTCAATTTTTTCATCCATGTTCTCAATTGCCTATACACATCAATTTTCTCCATTAAGAATCACACAATATATCAAACACTACAAACATAGAATATGAAAAACATGTTGATTCACAGCTTTTTTTATATTGTCGCCTATAGGTTTGAACTTCTACCCCATGAAGAGGTGATGTCTGAATAACGCAGGTATGACGGAGGGATGGCTTTTATATGGATCGCTGTGAGAGAGCATACCTTTGCTTGTAATATATCCATCTTCTCCCTCATATATCCAAGATTCGGTGTCTCAGTCTATACAAAATGAACTATAAAATATCTCTCAAAAGCATTAATATATGCCTATAAATTAGCACAAAACTCTGATATAGCCGTTCTGTGTACATAATCCTATTTAGCCTCCACTGTCTCTAGTCTGGTCAAACCATGGTCGAATCTGCTCATATAGAGTAGCCACCTCAGACTCAACATTTTGTAACCAAGAGTAGATGGCTTTTTGACTGTCTACGAAGCTCTATAAAAACTCACGAGGTACAATAATTATACCTAAAATAGAAACTATAGTGGATGGGTGATGGGGCACTATAGATGCACCTACTGGCTCTAACATCAAAGCCAGGGATGATGTAGAAGTAGTTGTATCCCCTCACCCTGAGTACTCAACTTGGGAGGACTCTCTCTGATCCCCCAACTCAAAATCAATACTAACTTGCACATCACATCCCTGTGTCTCAATAGGCTCTATAGGATCTGATAGGCTCTCAGACTAGGCCGAAGGTACTGTAGTGTGTACATGGGATCTCCTGAGAAGGTTCAAATGTATTCTCTTATTAACTCCTGGTACCTGAGGAACACCGATATCATCGCATAATATCTGGATAAGACATAAAAAAAAAGTTTCATCTCATCAAAAGCTCTTTCATAAATATCATGTTGGATAATAGCTGCAATGTCAATATCTTATCCTAAAAGTATATTAACAATTAGAGCAACTATATCCTACGTCAATACATTATCTAGAATAGTCGGACACAATCTAAATCAAACCAACAGCCACCAGAACTTTGCAACAAAAGTCAGTGCGGTCCATACTATGCCCTTCGATCTAAGGGGATGATCCTAAAGGTGAAATGTATCCAGTTATCCATCTTAACTCTCTCACTCCTGTGGTCAGTATCCTGCATAATATATCTATCTTGTGCAACTTACAACCTGTAATCCCACTCTATTGTGGATGCTGGCGCAATATAATCTGGACCAAGAAGAACTCGATGGATGATCGCCACTTTATATAAACCATAACCCCTCTAACTAGTGTTTGCTTAAGTTGGGGCTGCTCAACATGCCTTGAAATTGACCTCCTAGGCATAGTCAAAGCTACAATGGCATGGTATGATGTGTAGAATTCCTGCACCAATGTTGGGATGTAAGAACCTAAACATCTGGTCATGTACCCTTACTAATACCGCTCAAAACCTGCCCCCAACTATGGTGCTACGACCAAACCAGATAAACCAATCTGTTGCTCCTCATAAATAGCCCTCTTGGTCCTGCTGATCTTTGTTAAATAAATCTATACCACTTAAATATCATTTGAATACCCTCCACACACCACCTTGAGTTCACCTCATCAATAGGATTATCCGAGATATGTGTAGGGTCTGAAATCTAGCCTTGTTAAGCTGGATCTTATGTATCAAAAGCTGGAAACTCATGTGAAGCCTGATTTGTACCCTCCTCAGATTGGTGTACTACCAATGACTTTTCCTGAACTACAGTACCCTCCTCGGACTGGTGTACTACTGATGACTGTTTGTCATTTTCTACATTTTACTCATCTTACGCCCTTTCCTCAGATTATGGGTCCTATGTAACTGTTGATGGTGCTGAATCAGAATCTGCCTCCTCCTTCTCCTCCTCCTCATCCCCCTTATCATACTAGGGAGAGTGCAGGGGTAATGTCCTATCCTTTTTTATCCTCGACCTAGGTACTAGTAAACTGGACTATGGCTGAGCTCCAAGCTAAGTAGAAGTAAGTCATCTATCCTATTGTGAATGTTCTCCAAGCTTTACTCCCAAGGTATCTCTAATGATAGTGTCTGCTGTATCATGTTTCTGGCCTCTAGCCATAGGTCGTGTCACTATGGTTGAGGCTTCTTTGGCCAGGGATGCTCTGGTTCGGGCAAGTGTGTATTCCTCCTTCAAGCTACTACTCTTGGAAGAGTCACCCTGTCACATAGAAGTTATGACTTTCTTATTTGAATCCATAGGAGCCATGTGTACCTAAAAATAAGTGTTAGCATTCACTAGATAATAAGGGATTGCAAAAGTTGAAGAAAAACTCAAAATTTGAAACTTCAAATTTTTTCTCAATTTTCACACCCCTATAACTTATTCTCAGTCCCAACAAGTCCAATGTGCACACATATATCAAGAATTTTCTTTTTCAATACAAACCAACATGTCAACCTTTTGCCATTCCTCTACTTGTTCAAGTTCAACTTTCCATTTAGGGCCTAATCTTAAGGTTTAATTCAAGAATAATGCCCTACATTATGATTTTAGGATACTTCAAGGTACTATATACAAGCATGATAGTTTCTATATATTTTTCATAGAAATGAACATAGCAACTTTCTTGTTTAATAATTAGATCAAGATACTACTACTTGGAGCCAAGAAAGTTACCTTTTCTTTGAGAAACTCGGAAGTGAGCTATTAAGAAGTAAAGCAAAACCAAAGATTGAACTTGTATTAGGGATTTAGAACAAGTTTGGTACCATGAGAAAGTATCAACTTATCCTTTACTTATGTGTGGGAACGTGGGTAGTTTGAACTTTGAGAGGGAAATTTAGTTTTTTAAACGAGAAAAATAGAATTTTGAGAATTTTGTAATCCAAAAATGAGTAAATAGGGATTAAAAGGAAAAGGGTCCAGTTTAGGGTTTAATAAAATGTTAGTGGGCCCAAAATTTTAAACAAAATTTAGGCCCACAACCGCCCACTTACTGCAGCCACATACAGGCAGTATATGGTACATACGGTCCGTATGTACCCACTGTATATGGATCCAAAATTTTGGCCAAGTCCCTTGCTCTCTGGACTTCAAAATTCTGACACTTATTTTGCTATTTGAAAGGTTGTAAATGGTATTTATGATCTTGAAAGTACTTTTTTAAGTTGAAGTCCAGAAATTCCCTAAATATTTCTCAAAATTCCATCTTTTCAGTTCAAACACAACTTACCTAGCCCACGTGGGACTTATTACCTTGATAAGTTGATTACAAAGCCCCCTTACCTGAAATATGATTAATTTAGCAATTTTTATTTGATTCCATACCTTTCCTTAAGCTACGGGCCTACAAAAACAAAACAAACAAAGTGAACAATAAAATAGTGGGTTGCCTCCCACCTAATGATTGATTTAATATCGCGGCACGACGTGGCTATGTTGGTTACTCAGACTTCAACAACAATTCCATGGATTGCCTCCTATGCAGTGCTTGATTTAATGTCACGGCATGACGTGGGTACCTTGACTACTCAGAATTCATCAAGGTATCCAAAAGAGTACCTTCTAGGTCATCAATACAATTAAAAACTGACACCATCCTCATGTCGGTAGGCTACTTCATCATTCTACGGACGTTGAAAGTGAATTCCTTGCCATTAACTCTGAACTTCATCTCTCCCATCTCTATGTCAACCATAACTTGACCTGTGGACATAAATGGTCTTCCCAATATGATGGGCATCTCGACGCCATCCTCACAATCTAGAATGATAAAGTATGTTGGAAAGATGAAGTTATCGACTTTCACTATCACATCAAAAGAAATTCCCACAAATTTTTTCACAGTGCAGTCAGTCATCAATATTCACATCATATTCTATTCAAGAGGGTTTAAGACCAATTGCTTAAATACATCCAGCGACATCAATTTTTTGTTGGCTCCTAAGTCACATAAAACTCTAGTGAACCTAGATTACGGAATGGTGTATGCTATAGTGAATGTGCTGGGATAATACTTTTTCTTGGCTAGACTTAGATGTAACTACACTCCAGTGGTGCAATCAACCAATGTCCTCAAAAGTAGCCCTTTTTTTCTTCATAACCAATTGCTTCATAAACCAGGCATATCCAAGCATCTTCTCTAAATCCTCTAGAAGATGGATGCTCAAGCTCAAATCTTTCAACATCTTAATGAATCACTTAAAATTCCTTTTCTCTCTCTTTTGATTCAATTTTTAAGGAAAATAAAGAGGTGGTCATGAGATTTGTCTTACTTTCTGCTCAGCAGCCTTACCCTTACCCTTACCCTTATTCTTATCAGCGCTAACCTTAACACTTATTATTGGGTCCGACTCCATAGCAAGAGTGTCAACAACCACTGTTCTATCATCTTTTAACTCCTCAACGATAGGTAATAAAGGATCCACAATAGACTTACCACTCCATGTAGTAATAGCAAGATAGTGACCATTATTCTTTAGGTTTTGAATTGTGTTCCTTGAAAGGGTCCTTGGCTGTTTCTAATTTAAAGTGGCCAACATCTTCCCAAACTGGTACTCCAAATGATTGATAGAAGTTGTATGAGACTCGACCTTTTGGGTAAACCCTAAAATATCAACCTTGATTTACTTAAGGATGGTCTCCTGACTTTTTTAACCCTTCACTAGTTTGGTTAGCATTGCTTCCATTCTTGATTTTGTATCATGACTTTCAGGTGGAATATACCTGTCTACCTTCTCCTTATAGGTGTATTTTTATCTTTAGTCATTGTCTCTCTCCCTACTACAGTCTCAGTATTTATCACCATAATAGTTCCAACCTTAGTTTTCTTGCCTTTGGGCTAAAAAATCCGCCAACTGATGATCTATATACTTAGCCTCCTCTTCTAATTAGGATTTATAATTTGTTATTGCAAACTGGTTAGCCAGCAACCCAAGATTAGTCCTTAGAAGCATAATCTCTTGCGCCATAAAATTATCAGCTACTCTCTAGTCACTGGAGACACCAATAGCATAAGTGCCAAAACCCTTCTCAGCCTCTCGAGTTTGCCACCCTTAGTTAGAGAGTGAGATCTAGTCCATAATATCAGAAGCTACCTCCCAGTATAGTCTTATAAAAGCTCCTCTAGATATGGTTCCTGCCGTGGCTCTAGAATTAATGGTTAGGGCTTGGTAGAATATGTCTAATAAGATCATCCCTGAAATCTGATGGTTGGGCACCATACTTAACTTTTTCTTAAACTTGAACCAAGTCTCATACATAGACTCAGACTGCAGCTGCCTGAAATTATAAATCTCATCCTTAAGCTACAACATCCTGGATAGAGAAAAAACCAATTCAAGAATTGCCTGCACAACTCATTCCATGTAGTGATAGATGCTCTTGGACGTTTCTCTAATCATAAAGATGCTTCTCCTGTAAGCAAGAAAGGGAAAAAACTCAATCTAAGCGCCTCCTAATTCACCTTTGGATTAGCATAAGAACTGTAGATCCCAATGAAATTCGCAAGGTGTATATTTGCATCATCAGTAGGAAAAAAAAATAAATGCACCCTTCAAGTTTATGAGTTGGATCATTGAACTAGTTAATCAAACTTAACACCTGGAGGCAAAATAGGAGGAATGATAGCTCTTGTCTTTGCTGGATCAACGTACCCCAGAACCTTATTATCATCATTATATGGCTGTAAATACTAGTATGATAGGATCACTTAAGCTTGGCTACATCTAACTCCATTCTAATTACCATCGAGTGCTACTCGGCAGTCTGCATCCAGTCTTTCCACAACTAGCTCTGCCACTCGAGATATATATTGAGCATCTTCTTTTCTTCTCTGGTTACAATCTTATGCTAACAATACCTCAGTCTAATAGTCAACAATATTCTAAACTCCTATCTGAGGAGGGGGAGACACCTAGTATGTATCATCACGAACCTCTTCAGGAGTATCATCTCCCTTAGGCTTTATCATTCTACCTGTAGGTTGTAGGATCCTTTCTAGATTTAGCTTCAGTGGGAGTAAGGGATTAACCCTACTTCATGTGCAAGGCATACACCAACGTATACCCAACTAAGAATAATAAATAAAAGACCCACAAACTACAACAACTTTAATTCACCACTCAACATCGTATTCCCCGACAATAGAACCAATATTTGATAATGCCCAAGATACACCTTCAATTCCAAGATAATAAGGTCGTTGTCAAATATATTAACACAATAAAGGTTTGGGTCAAATCCCAAGGGAACACGTAGAACTATGGTGCTTACTTGCTGTAATCAATGGGAAAAACTAAAAAAGTAAAATGGGGGGATTGTGTGACAATTTTGAACAAGTAAAAAATATTAACTTTGGTTGTAATTATTTGTAGATGAACGCAATGATTGTGTTCCCCCTGGATTGTTAGATCTTTAGGCTTATTGTGCTTTATTGAACCAATCTGATACCTTGTATGTAAAATCTGATAAGTTATATACCATCAACTGTCTTGTGGACTCATTGACAGACTTCACCCTTTACCTTTTTAGTCTCAGTATGTCGCATTACTAACCTTTATCCAAGATCCCTATTAACTATTATAGACACATAAGTTTTCCCCTCCAAAAGTCAATTTTATCCATTTTACCTCACCTTACCATACATTACCCTAAGTGATAATTTTTCCACAAAAAGACAAAATTAACCAATTCATAACATAAATACCCACCCCAATATTCTTCATATTATTTCATCCTATAGAACTTGACACATCACCAATCCTAACCACCCCACCCCACGTGACCCCCTTAATTACATTTTCCAACTCTCTCATAACAGAATACACCTACCACTAACAGACTCAATAATACACCTCATACATAATTTCACATACACACACCTCACTAGAATATAGGCATACTATATCACATATAACTTGGGGGATATATAGTGAGGGAGATTAAAGGAGCAACAGAAAGAGCAATCGACAAATTGATCCATTAACATCAACAACAAAACACACCTCAAACACATAGATTCACACACTCATACACACTTACAAAAATGATATATACATAACACACATAGAACTGGAGAGAAATAATTAGTAAAAATGAGAGTGGGAAAATTTAGAGAGAACTAAGAGAGATAGAGAAAGACGAAAAGAGAAGTAGAAAACAAAGAGAATGATCAGGGAAAAGAGGAAAGAAAAAGTAGTGAGAAGTTTGGATAAAATGAGAAAAAAAATTGGCCAGTCTTTAATTTTTCAGCGATACTTCGCTGGAGTTGTAGATCTTGTCACTATTTAAATTAATGGTGAAGCTCACCAGAGCTCCGAAAATACAAATATAGTAGCTCGCAGCTCCACCTCATCAAACCCACCTAAAACATCCTTAATGGCCAACCAGCAAACCACCGCCAAAATAAAAATTGGAGAAAACAATCGAGTTTGGGACAAATAAAGATTGAGGCTGGAGTTATCAATTCGGATGTTCGTTTTTGAGGTCGATTCAGGATATTTTTGTGTTTCTCCAATTATCAATCGAGTAATGAGATGATTCAAAATACAATAAAGGTCTAATTCCTTTTTTCCTCATCTTTCTTATAATTTCATGGATTCTGTGTTGATAATTTGTTCAATATTTTGTTATTATGATTGTTTGGCTGCTTGTTGGAATTTTCTTATGACATTTTAAGAGTCTTCATCCCTATTTTTTGCTTTGCCATTCTTTTGGGGATGAACAATTGATTTTGGCAATCAAACAGATATTGTTTGACGTGAAATTGGGTCAAGAATTAAAAATTGATAAAAATGGATTCGTTTGGCTTGATTTGTTGATTATTGATTAAATTGAATTAGTGTTGATGTCACCCTCATTTGATGGTATCATGCTTTAGGCCGAAACTAGTAGGAAAATACTAAGTTGGTAGGTAAATTATTGGAATTCATGATTTTTGAATGATTGAATTATTGTGTTTGAGATCGTTTTATTTTTTCACATGAAATTGGAGATGTATTTATTTTACCGGGGGATACCCCGAGATAAATTATATTTATTCCCTGGAGAATGCCTTGAAGTATTCGGTATGCAGAGAATATTCGTGATCAAGGCCCAAGATATCGGGTAAAGCATAGTTTAGGGTAGTTAGATTAGTTTATATTTCTATTTCAACTCCTTTTTTTATTTGGTTTGTATTAATTGGATCATACATAATTTTTTTTGGAATTTTAGTTGTTTGGTTATTTATTTTTTTGACTATGTGTTTTGTTGATCAATATATTTCATAGTGTCATACTAGCCAATATACTCTACAAAGTGATTGTGATTGAACCACGTGAACAAGGGATGCCTAACACCTTCCCATCGGTTAACAAAATTCCTTGACCAAAATCTCTGTTCGTTGATCACTTTTTAAAAAGTAAAAAATCATTTTGAAAAAGGATTTGCAAAGGTGACTTGGCACAACAGATTTATGCTAAGTGGTGACTTTGAGTTTAATTGTAAAATAAATTCTTTTCAAAATAAATTTTTATTTTTAGTCATTTTAATAATAAAACCCTTTTCGAACTATAATTTTTTTTAATTAAAAAGGGGTGTGACAGCTCTGGCGACTCCGCTGGGGACTTTTCAGAATTCGAGATTATTTTTTGAGTTGTATCAGCTTAGTTTGACACTATAGACGTATAGACATTTTATTTGTGTTATTGTTTGTGTTATTATTTTATCATCGTTCGATGTCTACGTGCTCTTTGCTTACATATTTTTCTTATCTGTTACATCTTTATATCTACGTGCTCTTTGCTTACATCTTTTCCTTATATGTTACCGCTTTATATCTGTCATCATATGCATTACCCCTAGTCACTTCTTTCGCAACAAGTCTGTAGTACACGTGTGTACACGAAGATTTATTGAGTCACCTTTTTTTAGGAGGGGGAGCCATTGGGTTTATGGAGTAGGTGGATAGCTATCGTAATTACATCGAATATATGCTCTCCAAAACAACCTTGTTAGTTGAATCCCAGCTTAGGTCAGCCTTTAGGTCATGTTTATTTGCATTATATTGAGACCTAAAGGGACCCTTTTGGTCCTTTGTAGGTGAATAACCCCTAAGCATCCCTATATGATAATTATTGCATCTGTAGAGTAACGGGGTCATTTGACGAACTGATTTGGGGAAAACATGTGCTTTAAGGAAAGTGTGTGTTTAGGCAAGGAAAAGTGAGTCAAGAAAAGAGTTTTGTAATTTTTAGGAGTTCTTTATGGATTTTATTTTTTCTCAACAAATCAAAAATTCAAAAAGTTTTTTTTTTTTTTTTTTACATTTTGCATTCTTTTTCTCAAAAAAAAAAAAAAAGATAAGAAAATAAGATTTTTCCTTTGTTTGCTTTAGCTTGCATTCATAACTCAAATTTTAAAAAGATCTTTTTAGAAGATTTATATATTTTATAAAATAAAATTCATAGAAAGATGTTAGAAGTTTTATACATTTCATATAATGAAAATACCAAAAAGATTTTCCTTCTAGTGTTGTCATATTTTTCTGTGTCGAAGTTTCAAAAAAATATTTTATTTGTGGTGGTGCTTTTGTTTTGAACAATTTCACCTGAAAATATAAATTTTTTTAAATTCTTTCATAGTTGTTGGTGTCATTTTTATGTGAAGTGTCAAATTGAAAAACTCAAAAAATATTTTGTCAATTATTTTTCATTGTTTGTTTTCGTCATGTCCCTCAAGTCTTGGTTAAGTCTGTTAGTTATTGTTTAATTATTCAATCTGGACAAATTATGCACACCTGATTCTCCTATTTTGGGAGTGAGATATGTAGGCAGCCCTTCTAGGATTTGGTGATCCTTTTAAAAAATCAAAAAATATTTTCTTCACTCTCCATTTTAGAGTATGTGTTTCATTGAAATATTCATTGAAAAATAAAAATAAAAAAGATTTTCTTTTAATAGTCTTAGGTTTTATTTTTGTATGAAATTCAGAATTGAAAATCCAAAATGATTTATGTAAATATCTTTTGAAAAAAAATAAAAAAATAAAAAAAAACCTAAAACCTCCCCAATCTTTACCCAAAATCTCAACTACACACTCGAACTTTATAGGGGTCCTATTAACCCCCTGAATATTTTAAAATCAAAATATATACCCCTCTAAAAGTTCATATCCAGAATTGTATCAAGAAGTGAAATGCACTCACTTGCGACGTAATGCCATGTCACACTATCTTTTTTTTTTATATAAAATGTTAATTATTTTTCATTATATATTTTTCTTTTGTGTTTTTTTTCCTTTCCTTTTCCATTCCTTTTCTCCTTTCTTTTTTACTTTTCTCATTGACGTATACACCCCGACGATGAAGAAGACGATGCGAGGAAACTTCACTCAAATGTGAATCCTAGAATTCTAATCGGACCTAGATCCCAAGAAAAATTTGAAATAGTTTTTTTTTTTAATTCGAAATCAGAAGTGAAATGGGTTCATATACACTTGTTAATTTTATTTTTAGATTTTCTTATTGTTTTGAATGATAATTGTTACAAGTCTTGATCTTTTTGTTGAATTTTATTTTTCATTTTGAAAGTTGAAGAAAAATATTTTCTTTTTATATATTTTATGCTTGTGCATATTATTGAAATTAAAATTAGTAGAGACAAAGATGGTAAGTGAGAATTAATAGTGAAGAAGATAGAATTGGTAGAAATGTTTAGAAGTGATTTTGATGATGCTGAAAAAAGAGATGAGGAAAATAAAGAGGTCGGCCATGGAAGCCATTGATGAGTTGTTGAAGCTTTCAGTTTTATGAGAGAGAGTATTTTTGGAATGGGGATTATGTGATGAAGAAGAAATAAAATAGATATGAAAATAATATACATATATATATATATATATATATATATATATATATATAAAGTTAAATATTTAGTTTTGGTGCTCACTCTCTCAAAGAGAGTGAAGCTCACTCACTTTTCCACGTAAACATTTAAGGGTATAACAATTTTATTTTTAAAATGTTCAGGGGTAATAGTTGAGATTTCAGGTAAAGGTCAGAGGGGTTTTAGGCTATTTTCTCAAAAGAAAATCTTTACTCTTCTTTTGGATTAGTTATTTCACATGTTTCATAAAAAAATAATTTTTTCTTTGATAATCATAGGTTTTATTTTGCATAGGGAATTTAAAGTTAACAAACTCAAAAGATTTTCATCTATTTTTGAAGCTTTGTTATTTTCTTTTCCTCTAAAATTTTGTTAAAAAAGAGAAAGAGAGTTTTGTTGGCCCTGACCAAACTTCACAAACTATGCACACCTGATTCTCCTATCTCGGGAGTGAGATATGTAGGTGCCCTTCTTGGGTTTGGTGATTTAGAAAAAATAGAAAAAGAAGAAAAAAGGTGAAGTTTTCAGAAAGTGTTGAATTCTAACACATTTGTTATCTCTATGGTTCAGTTCGTTTAAGATGGTTGGTTTGTGGAATTTTGGTTGGTTATCTATAGTACACCAAATCAAAGGAAGAGTTAGTTGTGTCAAATAAGGATATAGAGACTGACATCCTGGATCAGACAAAGAATTAGGAAATGAGAGTTTAAAGCAAGAGATTTTGAGATTAAGACAACAAATGATAGAAATGCACCGAGCTTGGGTAAGTGGGTTGCCTCCTCTTTATTTTCCCGCTATTGACCCTACAAATACCTTGAGTTTTCCACCAAAGTCGCAAAGTTAGTTTTCTACTGTTGTTGATATACCATAATATGCCTCAGAATTTTCTCCACGCCAACTGCATCCCAATACTTCCCCACTCATTCTCTAGCTCCTTAATATAAGCCTACCACATTCACAATACCACATATTGTATGTGATTCTATTGTTCAACCCTCTACTGAGGCTTCCATTTTGGATATCCACCCAAACTTTGTGCTTCTTCAATATGCTAATGAGTCTATGTTCAATACTCTTAATGATCACTGCTATACTCTCGAGCCTACATTTAAGTTAATTGGACCACCAAAATTTCTTAGCAAGAAGCCTAGCATGCAAGAAGAGCAAGAGAAAATGGTTAGAAAAAGGGAGTGCAGAAAATGCTATGAAAAGTTCCCTAGGACTTCTGAGTTATAAAGATGTTTCATATAAATATTAGGGCGTATCTTAAAGTTTTAACCTTTCTCCAGGATTTGAGATATCGATATTTGAGGAGCATGATGGATATGAGGATTCGATGAAATATTTGGGATGATATCGTAATCAATTAAGGGAAACTAAGGAAAGAAAAAGGAAAACATACTTATTATCGTTCCAGGGACAAAGCAGAGCTCGAGAGGTCCAACTTACCAATACTGTCAGCCTCAATCCCGAGCCTACATAGTAGATCAACATACTCACCTGCAATAAGGTTCCTCTCTCCAGATTCCAAGATATTCCATTCCACTTCCTTAAAGTCCTTTGAACAATGCTCAATGGTATACTTGTCCCTCTTTTTATCCATAATGGCATGCACCAGTCCCTCAACATCGTCCTCGAACCCATATATTTACCAAGGTACATCTAAATCCAAATTTCAACCGAGGCCAGAGTTTGCAAAGAGGAGAAAGTCAAGTGATAATTTCACACCAAACATCTGACTCACATTCAAGAAATTTTGGTCCTAACGTATGGTTTACATATCATTTTGATGTTTAAGCTCATAGTCCTGAAGAGTGTCATACTTTGAAAAAAAATAGAAAGGATAATTTAAGAAAAATTGATCGTAGTGTAAAACATTGACACTACGAGTGTCAAATAAAATCCTTCACCAACACATGATAATTCAAAATACGTAGGAAGCAATGAGTTGAGCATGAGGATCTAGAAATTATTTGTTGAGGAAAATATATTTGATGGTGATGAAAACTCTAGTAATGATGATGTGCAAATCAGTGGCTAAAATGTCAAGCTCAACAGTTGAGAAGTCACTCCTCTCCTTTCTAGGAAGGATTGTTGGTAGTTTATTTTATTTTTCTTTCTATTTTCCAAATTATTTTAGGGTTGTAGTTCAGTATTTATCATGTTTTTTTCTTTATTATCTTTGTTCAAACCCTTCTATCTTTTATTTCAATGAAATATGGTGTCCCTTATTGTTTTGTCTTATTTTAAGTTGTTTGTTTGTCTTATTTACACAATACATTTTATGTTGCTTCTGGTTATATGAAATGCTTGTAGAATTTTAAGCCAGATCATAAAGTCCAGTTTAATCATGAAACATTGAATCAGAAGGCTAAAGTTAGAAGAAAAAAAGAAGTATTTGAGAAAGTAGGTATAGTGTTGAGAGATTTGGAGACCAAGTTGAAGATTTCTTTGAATAAATTAGGACAATCATTTTGAGAATCACAAGAATAACTTGGTAATCAATTGAAAGACATATATCAATTAGGTCAAGGAGTGGATGCATGATCCTAAATCAAGAGAAATAGAAAGATTATCAGCTCTACGAGAGCATGGGTCGTTCAATGTAAGGGATGTACAATAAAAGTAGAGTTGTATGTTTGACAAGTGTAGAAGAAGAAGTAACACACATGTTCATGTCAAGTTAGTGTTGTAAAAAAATGTCATAAATGATCTTCATATCCCACTTTTATATTGCATGTTATGTACTTGCATTTTTAAGAATTGATATGACGACGACATTCCATTCTATTATCCAAACATTATGTCATCCTTTATTTAATCTATTTTAGCTTTATTTTTATTTTCTTTTGTACCCCTCTTTTGGAATCAATATAGAGTCAGTAAAGTTTAAAAGAAATAATATTGAGAAAAAGAATAAAGTTAGACAATTTCCAAGGAAAAAAGAGAAAAAATGTGTCAAAAAGAAAGAAAAGAGATGAGTGTCAAGAAAAATAGAGTCAGAACTACATGTGGCCTGATTCTTCTCTCTCAGGGGTGAGATACATAGGAATTCCTACTCTGGGTTCGGTCCAACCAAATGAACAATTTGGAATTACCCAATCAAAAAAAAAATTGGGGCATGAATTAATATTTATTTTTTGCGTCGATTCCAAAAATTGGGGCATGAATTAATATTTATTTTTTGGGTCTCATGCCATCCTTTCTTTCTAACCCTATCCAAAATTCCAGTTACAACTAAAGAAAGACCTTTAGATTAATCTTTGAGAAATAAAAATGAGAGAGTCTTATTGGTTAAAGCCCTCATAGGCACCGTAAGGCAATGGTGAGCTGAGAAAAATAATAGTCTTATTCCTGAAAACCCTCATGGGCACCATAAGGCGATGGTAAGCTGAGAAATAAAAATGAAAGAGTCTCATTGATAAAAATCTTCACAGTCATTGAGTTGAGAGAAATGAAAATAAGAGAGTGTTACTGGTGAAAACCCTCATGGATACCATAGGTTAATGGTGAGTAGATAGAAAGAAAAATGAGAGAGGCTTGTTGGCAAAACCCTTTAAGGTGTCACTAGCCAAATGAGTTCTCTGAGTACAGTTGGCCCAAGAAAGTAACTCAGTTTCAGGTCCATTAACTCAACGAAAATTGGTTAAAAGTTTGGATGGAAAGATCAGGCAGCTTAATCCAAAAATGCATGGAATAATCATTAGAGTTGACTGTCATTTTCAGATAATTTTTATTTTCTTTATTTTAAAAAAGGGACAAACATTGTCTTTTTTTTCTTCTCTATATTTCTATTTTTGTCCTTTTGAGTCCGTCATTCAAATAAAAAATCATTATCATTTTTATAATGTCTTTGAGTCAATTCAATGTCAAAACAAGTGATAAAGGATTTCAAAACTTGCTACCAACATCTTCAATTGCACAAAGCATGACAAAAGGCCATTACATGAACATGATTGTAAGACAAAATAAGACAAGAAAAAAGTTATGTTAGCAAAAAAGTTTGGGGAATCAGGGAAATACCAAAGTTCGAAGGATATCTGAGAGACATAGCAAAATAGAGATAATGTGTTTGTTTCAGAGTCACTTTTAATAATCTGAGTTTGAGTCAATGATGCAGAAAGTCAATGACATATGCCATTAGTTGAAAAAAATTAAATGGGACAAGTGCAAGAGCAATCGCCTCAAAATCCAAAGTCACAAGCCAACCACCATGTTTTAAACTCACAAGTTTTCTTTGTATGAAACAGGAACACTTGCTACCTTCAAATCAAAGGCATTAAAGAGAAAATACCCCGAGGTAAAATTCTTCATTTCTGCAAATGCAAGAGGCAGTGTTTCTATACAGGTTTGGTAATCAAAATTATGGTAACACTCATCATCTTGTACCCTAAGAAACACACTCTCTAATTTGTTTTTTTCATGTCGCATGGCTAAGAGGTGCACTTCCTAATTTGAGTTGTTAATCCTAAAAGGTGCACTTTTTGGTTAGAATCTCTCACTTTTACACTTAAGAGATGGAATCTTTGGCCTTGGTCATTCAATTTTATCCCCAAGAGCTGCATTTATTGATCAGATTCTTGATTCATCTTTGTATTATGCATTTTTTGCAAGTAGTTGTGATTGAGTTTGACACCCGCAAAAGTTTTGGGATGACAAACTGGGAAAAAAATTTAATTTAATTTATTTGGAACTTCACTTTAGGACCCTTCTAGAAAAAGAGATTTTATTTTTCTGAAAAATGGAATCTTTCTTTATCATAATCTTTCTTTGGGATTATTTTCATTCTAGTTTTGATTTTGATTTCAAGATCCCGCTTGGAAAGCAGGGTGATGAAAACGTAAGTTTGGAGCCCGCCCGAAGAACAGGGTGGAACTAAAAGTCAGGTTACTGCCTGGAGAGCAGGGTAAGGAAATTACAAGTTAGGAGCCCGCTCGAAGAATAGAGTGATAAAATTGCAAGTCGAGAGTCCGCCCAGAGAACAGTGATGAAATTGAAAGTCAGGAGCCCTCTTAGAGAATAGGGTGATGAAATCGCAAGTCGGGAGCCAACCCGAAGAACATGGTGATGAAATTACAAGTCGGAAGCTCGCTCGTAAAATATGGTGATGAAATTTAAAGTTATTAGCCCGCCTAGAGAACAGGGAAAAACAATTTCTAGTTAGGAACCCACTCGGAGAACAGGGTGATGAAATTGAAAGCCAGGAGCTCGCCTGGAGAACAGGGTGTGAAAATTACAAGTTGGGAGACTGCTCGAAGAATAGAGTAATAAAATTGTAAGTCGGGAAACTGCCTGGAGAATAGGGTGGTAAATTAAAAGTAAGGAGCTCACTTGGATAACGGAGTAGGGAAATTGTAAGTAGGGAGCCCACTTTAAGAACGGGGGGAGGAAATTGTAAGTCAGGAGCCTGATTGGAAAAAAAGGAGAATAAATTGCAAGTTGGGAGCCCATTCGGAGAATAGGGTGATGAAATTAAAAATCAGGAGCCAGCCTAGAGAATAGGGTGAGGAAATTACAAGTCTGGCCCGCTTGAAAAATAGAGTGATGAAATTACAAGTCGGGAGCCCGCTCAAAGAACAGGGTGATGAAATTGAAAGTTTGGAGCCCGACTAGAGAAAAGGGTAAGTAAATATCAAGTCAGAAGCCTGCCTGAAGTATAGGGTGAATATTTTTAAGTTCAATTTAAAGAAACATATATGTTGTCACTTGGAAAGCATTGAATACTCAAGTCAAGAGTCAAGAGAAGTTGCATAGATAGGACTTTGTAATTTCATTTATCATTTTAACTTGTAATTTCCATTTTGATGTGATGCTAGAGTCGCAGAATGGAATCTCGACAGGACCTCACTTGACTCTCCAACTCAGTATAGTCCCTCTCCCTTTCAACCTTGAGAAATGCATGTGACTGGATGCCCACATAACCTAAAATAGGTAGGCTATCCAAAATCAAGACTCAACTGCGCTCTGTCCTTCTATTTTTTTCTTTTGAATATTGGTTAGATTAAAATTCTATCTCATTGTCTACTTCTTTGTCTACAAACACTTTGTGTTCACAAACAAAGAGGGGCATGATGTAGACATATAATTTTACCCCTTCAAAAGTCAATTTTATCCATTTTACCTCACCTTACCATACACCCTACCCTAGGTGATAATTTTTCCATAAAAGGAAAAAATTAACCAATTTATAACAAAAATACCCATTCCAATATTCTTCATATTATCTCACCCTATGGAAACTTGACACATCACCTACCCTAACCACCCTATCCCACATGCCCCCACACCCTCCTTAATTATATTTACCCCTCTACTATAACAAAATACATCCACCACTAACAGACTCAACAATACACCTCTTACATAATTTCTCTCACACACACCTTATTAGAATATAGGCATACTACATCACACACACCTAGGGGGATATACAGTGAGGAAGATTAGAGGATAAACAAAAGACCAATGGAGAAATTGCTCCATTAACATCAATAACAAAACACACCTCAAACACACAGATTCACACGATCATACATACCTACAAAAAATGATATATACATAACACACATAGAATCAGATAAAAAATCAATGAAAAGAAGAGTGGGAAAATTTAGAGAGAACCAAGAGAGATAGAAAGGGACAGAGAGAGAAGTACAAAATAGAGAGAGTGATTGAGGAAAATAGGAAAAAATTATAGTGAGAAATTTGGAGAGAACAAGAGAGAAAAATAGGTCGGTTTTTAGTGAAACTTCATCAAAGTTATAGCTCTCGTCACTGTTTAAATCACCGGTAAAGCTCATCGAAGCTTTGATAACATAAAAATAGTAGCTCCCAACTCCACCACTGTCAAACCCACCGGAAAACACCGGTAATGGCCGACCAACAAACTACCGCAAAAATAAAAATCATAGAAAATATTCGGGTTTGGTCCAAATTAAGATTGAGGCTGGAGTTACCAATTTGAGTGTTCGTTGTTAAGGTAGAGTCGGATTTTATAGTGTTGCTGTAATTATCAATAGAGTAATGTGATGATTTAGAATACAATAAAAGTCCAATTCCTTTTTCCCTCATCTTTCTTATAATTTCATGGATTCTATTTTGATGATTTCTGCAATATTTTGTTTTTATGGTTTGTTGGCTGCTTGTTGGGATTTGCTTATAACACTTTGAGAGTGTTTGTCCCTATTTTTTGCTTTGACATTCTTAATTTAGGGATGAACAATTGATTTTGTAAATCAAATAGATATTGTTTGACTTGAAATTGGGGTGGGAATTAAAAATTTATAAAAGTGGATTCGATCGGCTAGCTTTGATTTGTTGATCGTTGATTAAATTGGATAAGTATGTCACCCTCATTTGATAGTATCATGCTTTAGGCCGAAACTAGTAGGCAAATACTAAGTTGGATATTCAAATTATAGGAATCGATGATTGTTGAGTGATTGAATTATTGTGTTTGAGATCATTTTATTTTATTGCACAAAATTGGAGATGAATTCATTTTACTGGGGGATGCCCCAAGATAAATTATACTTATTTCTTGTGGAATGCCTTGAAGTATCATGTATGCAGAGGATGTTCGTGATCAAGACTCGAGACATTGGGTAAAGCATAGTTTAGGGTGGTTAGATTAGTTTAGTTTTTCATTTAACACTTTTTTTATTTGGTTTGTATTAATTGGACTGGATACTATTTTTAAGAATTTTAGTTGTTTGGTTGTTTTTTTTCTTGTCTATGTGTTTCGTTGGTCTATAAGTTTCATAGTTTCATACTAGCCAATATACTTTATGAAGCAATTATGGTCGAACCACATGAACGAGGAATGCCTAACACCTTTCCATCGGTTAATAGAATTCCTTAACCAAATTCTCGGTTCATGGACAGTTTTTAAAATGTCAAAATCATTTTGAAAAAATATTTGCAAAGGTGACTTGGCACAACTGATTTATTCCAAGTGGTGACTCTGAGTTTAATCGTAAAATAAATCTTTTTCGAAATAAATTTTTATTTTTAATAAATTTAATAATAAAACCCTTTTCAAACTACAAAATCAATTCTGTTTTTGGTTTAAAAAAAGGTTGTGACAACTATTACCTTTTGAGTTTCTAGTTATTAGATGATACATAACCATCTTACGTATATAATACCTAATAGTGGGGATCGACAGTTAATCTTCAAATTACTATTATAATTTTCTTTTCCTAGTCACTACTCTTCTTTTGGAGTAAGTACCAATAATCTAGGTGGGATCCTAACGTTTGCAGCTGCTAAGACATCTATTTAACTGAGAATAATACAATACATGCATGGGTATCGGTTCAGAACACTTTATGACTTCCCCTACTTCATCAATCTGCTTGGGTTTCCACTACCCTAGCTAAGGGTTTTAGTTGCTCATGATTGTGAAATGATCAACAATATTCATAATTGAATGCATTAAACAAAATCACAATAATCAACAAGTAAAAACCCAAAACTTCAACTGAATTAACAACAAAAATCAATACAAAGCAATTCAAAGACCAAGTTTTGATCTCAGAATCAGAATATATGTTTGTGAGTAAATGGAGTGCGTAACCGTTGTACAAAATGTCAAAGGGGTATATATAGTACACAAGCAAAGCCTAAAAATCAAATTCCAAACGAAAAAGGAAAAATGAGGTCTGTGGCCACTTACTTAGGCCACATACGGACCGTATGTAGTCCTATATATGTGGATCCCTTCCTGCCTGGATATTGCCACTCTCTAGACTTTTAACTCTGAAGCATACATTGGCCTTATACAGACTATATGTGGTACATACAGACAGTATATGGTCTTGGTATATGGCTGAGTTCGCTTTTTCCTGCCACTTAGCCTCTGGACTTTCAATTCTACAGCATACTTTGCTGACATACGTTAGGTAAGTGGCACATATGCCCAAAAATGCCTTAGTAAGTATCCAAAAACTTCAAATTTCTTCTTTTTCTTCAGATTTTCATCCAAAATCTAGTTTTCTACAAAACATACCCAAAACACATCATATCTAAGAAAAAACCTAAGAAACTTGCATATTTTCATAATTTCAAGCATAGAAAATGTTATATTTCTATAACACATCAAAAAGTAAATAACCCATCACAAACCCCCATAAGCTTGGAATGTACAAACAAGATAATATAACCCACCACCGTCATTTAGCAACTCTCACAGTACAACTAGAATTCATCCATGTCATGCCATACTATAGCCATCTATTGTCCATAGTCCTTATTTATCCATTAATCAACATATATCAACTAAGCATCATGTAACAACTAATCTTTATGTATTGATTAATCACCCTTTATCAGTTAATCACCATTCATCAACTAATCCTTATATATCAGCTAATCATCATTTATCAACTAATCATTATTTAACAACTATTCTTCATATATCGGCTACTCACCATTTATCAACTAATCATTATTTAACAACTATTTATAGTATCACTATAATCCATTCATATCATATCACATTATAACTATTTCCATATTTTCAAACTTAGCTAGAGTCTCTATGGTCAATCTCACACCTTGATATCGTCATATCATAATAAGTATATCATCATCAATATCACCCTTCATATCATAACCAATATCATTAATATCATCAATATCATCATCATCATTATCCAAACCTAAATCGGTATTTTTATAATTTATAGCATAAGCCATATTCGGGCTTGTACTGGTAATCATATAATCATTATTATGGTGAATAGCCAATCATTAGAGTATTTAATAGCATAATCGATAGCATAGTTATTTAACATGATCAGTAATCATAATTGAAATCATGAACTCTAGCATGATCAATATCATAATCGCCAATATAGTGAATACGCATGAAATTTAACATAATAAATAACATAAGTGCTATTATATTCAATAAGCATGGTCTTTAGTGTAATCAATGACATAATTGCCAATATATTCAATAAGCATGCTCATTAGCATAATCCACAAGTATTATCAATAGAATAGGTAATAACCTATCAATAGCACAGTCAATGTCTTATCATTGGCATAAAATATAGCTTATCATTAGACTAATTGATAGCTTATCAATAGCTTGATCAATACCTAATCCATGGAATAATCTATAGCTTATTCATAATATAATCAATGGTTTAATCACGCATAATTGATAGCTGAATCACTAATGTAGTTAATAAACATGACCCTTAGCATGAACAATAGTCTAACCGCTAAATTATCAATAAGCATGATCACCAGAGTAGTTAATAGCTTATGCAATGACAAAATCAATAGACCAATCACTAGCTTAGTCAACATCATAATCAAGGGCTTATTCAATAGAATATTCAGTAGCTCAATCAATATCATATTCAATAAGTCATTGGAAGTCTAATCAATAACTCATTCATAGCATAAGCATTAGGCATTACTTTCCACGCCACCTATCATAAGAACTAAGTACCAAGGTTCCTCAATATTACCGTAATAAACATTCTCTAGATGTACACAAGCATATAAAAGGTATTTAAAAACTAACACAAGTCTTGGCCTATGGTGGGTTGAAGAGCCTACTTCTAAATCCCCAAGATTATTTACCAAGCAATGCCTACCCCAGACTAGGCTAAGGTATCTAAATCCACTATTTGATATTGAACAAGCCATAACTATCCCTAGGATTACAATTCCTCCCAATATAGAGTAACCAAGTCAATCCACCTAAGATAATGACAACTAGGATAAGTTTACCTTAAACCCAAGTGCCTATGGAAATCTCCTTATTAGTTGAGTGACTAAGGTATTTCCATCCTAAAAAAGAGCCACGAGGTCAACTTCACCTAAGGTATATCTAACTAGGATAATTATGAGTAAAATTGGTATCAAAAATAGCCTAAACGGTCCACCTAACCAAAGTATTTCATTTTATTACACCAATACCTAAAACCCATTGCAAATCTGTCACAATATCATAAACATACTATGAATTATCTCAATCTAACATGGGTTAAGACCTAGCCTACCTAGAAGCCGAAAAAAGCTCAAAAGATTTGCTAAATTGGTGCTTTTACCTTTTGAGAAGCTTTCGCAAGATGCCAGGCTATCAAAATCACGTCTTTCTCATCAATATGAGAATAATGATACCCATATTACACTATTGTGCTCGGGGACAAAAATCACACTAAAACCCTATGTGGGTCCCACTTACGAAAATTGTATTTTTGAAATCAATCCAATATTTCATATGCTCAAGGAGTCATAACCCTAAAAAATAGGTAAAATCTAAGCTAACTTAGGGCTAATATTAAGCCCCCAAGGTTTTGGAATTTTAAAAAAGAAATCAGAAAAATCTACCAGGAAAAAGAGAAATCTTATCACAAATCGAAGAAGAATCATGAAAACAAGTATTAGCCTAGATCCCCCAAATCACCCACAAGCTTCAATCCCAAGCTTTTCCTTTCTTTTAGAGTTTTAGTATTAAGATGATGGGTGAAAAATAGGCTAAACAGGATGAACAAAAGGTATTTATACCTACACCACGTTCTCGAGTGTCACTATTATGTTCCAAGACTCATGATCATGATCTGGCAACATAAATCATATGTCGTAATTGTGATTTAAGGCCATCGCAATTGCAATTTCTGCCAAAGAGTAAATCACACTTGGCGATTATGATTTATAACTTGCGATTGCAATTTATGGGTAAAACTTACTTGATGATCGTGATTTATAGCATGTGATCCTATTTGAAATAGTAACCAAGTGCACCAGAATTTTATGTCCGAAATGTACTTCAACTAGGTGCTTAGGATTTGTTTGAAACAAACAAAATATATTATCATACCAAATTCAACATTCCAGATATGATGGTGCAATCAAAATTTCCACTCGAGGTCGTTTCAACAAAATATGGGTCCACACCTAAATTTTCAATTTCTTAACTTTTTGACCAATAGGTTAAAATAAGCCTGGGTACCTTGAGACCCGAACCAAAGGTCCACCTAGCCTAAAATTGGCATTTCAGAGTTGTTGGGGTAGTTAAAATTTGTAATTAAGGTTGTTTAACTAAAGTTTTAACTCAGTGGCCATTTGAAACCAATAAAGACTTCAAAATAGGGAACTGGCTCTAAAATCCAAATGAAATACTTGGTAACCAAAGTGTTAGTCTCAACAAGTCATAAATGAATTAGGGCAGCTATATGAAAACTCTAACGACAAAATAAGTGAAAATATGGAAAATGACCGGAAGGGTCATTACACTTATGTGACTCCTTATATGTCTGTATGCTTTATCTTTCGTTTGGAGAGTATTTTTGACCCCTTTTTTATTTATACTCTAGTGGGTGATTCTATTGATGTTAGGTTTATAGGGGTTGTGTAGTGCCCATCTTTCATAGGGAGACATCGGGGGATTTAATAGAACTTGGTATGGTGGATTCTGATGTAATCTTGGGGATGGATTGGCTTTAGTCATTCTATGCTTCTCTGGACTGTAGAACCCAAAAGGTCACTTTTCATTTTCCAAAAGAGTCGGTAGTAGATAGAAAGAGAGTTCTTTATTACCCAAGGGGAAGTTTATTTCTCATATTAGAGCTTAGAAATTGTTACCCAAAGGGTGTTTGTATCATTTAGTTTGGGTCCAAAAATACATCAAAACTCTATGTGGGTCCCACTTATGGAAATATACATTCAAAATTCTCAAGGAGTCAATACCCTAAAAATGGGTGAAATTCAAGCTAAATTGGGGCTAAAATCAAGCCCCCAAGGTTTTGGGATTTTGAAAAATAAACAGAAAAATCTACCATGAAATGAGTGAAATCTTACCATAAATCAAAGAAGAATCATAAAAACAAGTATTAGCCAAGCTCCTAAATCACCCATAAGCTTCAATCCCAAGCTTTTCCTCTCTCTTTAGGGTTTTAGTCTCAAGAGAATAGGTGAAAAATAAGCAAAATGGGATGAATAAGAGGTATTTATACTCATACTAAGTTCTTGAGTGTCTCTATCACAAACTAAGACTCGCGATCGCAATCTGGCAATGTAAATCACATTTTGCGATAAAAATTTATGGTTATCACGATCATGATTTTTGCCACAGGTTAAATCACAATTAGAAATCAACATTTACAGCTTGTGACCATTATTTATGGGTAAAACTCACTTGACAGTCATAATTTATTACCTGCAATCGCGGTTGCACCAGTAACCTGGTGCACCAGATTTTCCAAGTCCAGAATGGACTTCAATCGGGTGCGCAAGATTCTTTCAGAACCCTATGCATAAAAACAAAGCATGCTACCATACCAAATTCAATGTTTTAGATGTAATGGCGCAATCAAAATTTTCATCTGAGGTTGTTCTGATGAAATATGGGTCTCACACCCAAATTTTCAATTTCTAAACTTTTTGATCAATAGGTCAAAATGAGCTTGGGAGCCTCAGGACCCAAACCAAAGGTCCACCTAAGCTAAATCGACATTTTGGAGCTGTTGGGTTAGTTAGAATTTGTATTTGAGGTTGTTTAGATAAATATTTTTCCTGGTAGTTATTTGGTACCAACAAAGACGTCAAATTAGAGAATTGACTCTAAAAACCAAATGAACTATCCAATCACTAAACTGTTAGTCCCAGCAAGTTATAAATGACTTGGTCTTGCTATGGGAAAGCTCTAAAAGACAAAATAAGCAGAAGTATGGAAAATGACCTGAAGGGTTATTATACTTATGTGACTCCTTATGTGGTTGTACACTAGAGTATTTATGAACCTCTTTTTATTATTTAGTGGGTGAGTCTATTATTTTTATAAAGGTTTATAAGGGTTATGTGGTATCTATCTATCATAGGGAGACCTTGGTGGATTTGATAGAACTTAGTATAGTGGATTTTGATGTAATCTTGGGGATGGATTGACTTCATTTGTGCTATACTTCTCTAGACTATAGACCCCAAAATGTCACTTTTCATTTTCCAAATGAGTTAGTATTAGATGGAAAGGGAGTTCCTTAGTGCCCAAAGGGTTATCATCATTAGGGACGTTGAAATTCCCAAGACAATTTTTTGTACTCGGTATGGACACTATGAGTTCTTGGTTATGTTATTCGGGTTGACTAATGCTCTGACTGCTTTCATGGACCTTATGAATCAGGTGTTCAAACAGTCTTTAGACTTGTTCTATATATTCTTCATTGATGACATTTTGGTTTACTCCAAAATTGAGGAAGATTATGCAAATCACCATTGAATGGTGTTGTAGACCCTTAATGACGAAGAATCGTATGCCAATTTTTCTAAATGTGAATTCTAGTTAAGTGTTGTGACTTTTCTTAGGCATGTTGTATCTAGTGAAGCCACTTACACGTTTGGTGACGTCCAACTAAAGTGAGGGTTTATAATCCACACTTAAAAAGGTTGGATGAATGAACAATAAGCGGTTTCTTTATAGGTTATGTGGTAAACTCTAAAGGATTCAGATTTTACTGTCCTTCTCATTTTCCTAAAATTTTTGGGGCTAGAAATGCCAAATTTCTTAAGGAATATGAAGTAAGTGGGAGTACTTCAACTTAAGTGGTGGAACTAAAATAGATAAGGGAACCACTTATGGTACCTTTATATACTAAAAATTTGAATGCAAATCAATTAAATTCTCATAAATTACCCAAAGAGCAACAATTTCAAGAGCCACCCCCACTTGATGACACATATGAAGAACAACCCTCTTTTCCTAAACCTATTGTTAAAGGAGAACCTAAACAAGTGAAAATAAGCAGATCCTCAAGAGTTCGTAGAACAATAATTTCTAGTAACTATATTGTATATCTTCAAGAGTCTAATTATGGTATTGGACTAAAATATGATCCATGTTTATTTTCACAAGACATGAGTGGAGAAAACTCCATACTTTGGTATGATGCCATAAAAGAAGAGATAGAATCTATAGTTAAAATAAAGTCTAGAATCTCGTTGAATTACCAAAAGGTATCTCTACTATAGGATCTAAATGGATTTATAAAACCAAAAGAGACCTATATGGTAATATTAAAAGATATAAATCTAGACTTATAGCCAAGATTTTCACTCAAAAAGAAGGTATTGATTACCATGGAATCTTATCTTCTATATCAAAGAAGGATTCATTAAGAATAATCATGGCATTATTAGCTCATTTTGATTTAGAGCTACATCAAATTGATGTGAAAATGACTTTCCTTAATGGAGATCTTAAAGAGGAGGTATACATGCATTAGTCTGAAGGATTTAGTGATAAGGATGAAAGTCACCTTGCTTACAAATTGAATAAATCAATTTATGGACAGAAACGGGCTTTCTTCCAATGGTATATTAAATTTTATAATGTTGTTTCTTCATTTGAATTTATGGAGAACATCATTGATCAATGTATATACCTTAAGATAAGTGGGAGTAAATATATTTTCCTAATCCTATATGTGGATGACATTTTATTTGCTAGTAATGATTTGAGGTTGTTGCATGAGATAAAATAGTTTGTGATCTAGAATTTTGAAATGAGGGATATGGGTGAAGCCTCAGATGTCATTGGTAGAGAGATTCACCGAGATAAATCTCAACGATTTCTTCGACTATCTCAAAGATCCTAGATTGAAAGAATTTTGGAAATATATGGAATAAAAAACTATTCACCTATAGCAGCACTTGTCATTAAAGGTGAAAAATTCTCATTGAATCAATGACCATAAAATTCATTAGAATAAGAGCAAATGAAAGGATTCCATATGCTTCACTTGTTGGGAGCCTTATGTATGCACAAGTTAGCACTAGACATGATAATGCCTTTGTAGTAGGAATGCTTGGAAGATATCAAAGTAACCCTGATCTTGATCATTGGAAAGATGGTAAAAGGGTTTTGAGAAATTTACAAGGAACCAAGGATCTTAAGCTTACATATAAATATTCTAACTCATTAGAAGTCATTAGATATTCAGACTCGAATTTGGGTGGATGAAAAGATAGAGGTAAATTAACTTCTGGATACATTTTCCTTCATGCTGGAGGTGTTGAGTCTTAGAGAAGTGATAAGCAAATCATTGTTGCAACATCCACAATGGAAGATGAATTTATAGTATATTATAAAGCTACATCACAAGCATTATGGCTGAAGAACTTTACTTAAGGTCTTAAAGTTGTTGATTCTATTGCAAGACCATTAAGATTATTTTATGATACATTAGTTACAGTATTCATTTTGAAAAATAATAGAGTGGCAGCCTAAGTAAGCACACCGACATAAAGCATTTGATGTTTAGAGATTATTTCAAGAAGCAAGATGTGAGTTTTGAACAAGTTAGTACTACTTTGATGATTGTTGGTCCTATGACTAAAGGTTTACCAGCTAATATTTTCAAGGATCATGTGACCATATGGGACTTAGTAGCTCATTTTAGTCTTGCTATATTCTCTAACGATTAGTCTAGACATTATGGTTTTTGTTATATATGAATGTGCACAAATTTTTATGTATTATAAAGTGATCATTGGATCCAATAAGTTGAACTCTGAATGACTTATATTAAGCTCATTTATAAAGTTGTTAGACACTTTATTTAGAATATATTGTGAATCATAATACATGGAAGGAAGTGTTTGATTAAGAGAATGACCACCATGATTCTTGTATTAATATATTCTTGATAAAGGGGATTTTTGCAAAACAATTAAGTTGAGTGAATATGCATTTATGGCCATTTTGTTTATTTTACTCATAAAGGATTGCCTGATTTTGATATATGGGCCAAGTTGGAGAATCTAAGAATATTGCGTATAGTATAACGTATTAATGATCCACATATTTATGTTAAGAAAATTATCTTGTCTCCCAAGTAAAATAATAAATCAGTCATTTACTTTTCCTCTATGTTTTGCATTTATGGTATTTCTTTGATGGCAAGAAATAACTATGAAAGTCGCTCAGGTTAAAGTTATTTTTCCAAGAGTCCCTAGCCTACCTATAAATACACCTGTGATTCCACCAGTCTGGCATAACCTTTGATAGGCATAGGAAAGAAGATTCTTAAGTATCTTATATCCCTCTTTTCTTATTAAAGTTTTTAACAAAAGTGATTCTCCACAACACTTGAATAATAATGGCCGAAGTTACGTTCTTATTTATTTTTCTGTTGCACATTGGCTCTACGTATGTATTGAAATTCAACAGTTAGGACATCCATATTATCACACTTGCACCATTTTGAATTCAAGGAAAATAGCATGCAGTTCCACTTTCAATATTTGAAATTCTTAGAAGTTCTACCTATATTATTTTGAAAATTTCATAGTTCTAATTACATTATTTTGAACTTAAGGATAGTTTCCTAGAGCTCTACTTATACCATTTTAAATTTCATAAAATGATATCCTAAAGTTAGATGTGCAACATTATGAAAAATTTCCTGGAGCTCCAGGTGTGCACCAGTTTGAATAAAATCAGAGTTCCAATACTATATTTCAAATTTAAGAATTATATTCTGAGGTTTCGCTTGCATCATTTCAAAGGTCTTTTGAATTCTGTGATCTCAGATTAAAGATATATTGATATATAAAAATAATTTTTTATTTTGTAGTATTAAAAATGTCATGTAGGAAATTAAAATTATAGAGGTGTCAAAAAAGAGCCATTCTCTTGAGTAAATTCCTCAAATTGTCGCTCAACTTTTACAAATATCCCATTAAAGTCATTATGATTTTTTTGGATAATATTATCATTGAAATCTACCAATTGTTATAAACAAACTAAAATACACAAAAAATAATAATTAAAAACATAATGTATGAGTCTTTTTAAATTTATTTTTTATGATCCATATTTACCCTAATACCCACTAACCCAAGATCGATGTCTTGAACCCACTAAAAATTGTAGATCTATATCTTAAACCCAATCATCAATATTTTCTTTTAAAGTTATGAGTTGGAAAATGCTGCTAACCTTAATACATTCTCCCATATCTTGAAAAATTATCAAATTCATCTATTAGAATTTTCTACTAACCAAAATTCCATAATCCTATATTCATTTACTAGATATTCAAATCTCACTACTCCTATGTTGATAATCCAGATTCAAATATTAAAATGATAGCAAAACAAAAATATTGACATTCCAGTAGAAGGCTTAAGTAGAGAGAGAGGAACTAACAAGCATAAATAGCAAAAGTTGTTGACATTCTGTAATGCCCCGAATATGGTACCAAGAATGCTACACGCTGCTTATGACCCTGAAGGACTACAAGCTAACCCATGACTAATATCTGTACTTGAACACTGCATAATATACTGTATAAATGTGCAAATAAAGATTGTAAGTCCGTAAGGTTCAAAAATAAGACTAATATCTGTTAAAATATAGCATCTGGGTGGGGTATGAAATACCCAAAATAACTGAAATAACTATCTGAACATACTAGTCTGAAAAGCCTCTAACTGTTTGAATAAGGAGTTGATGGGACATGTCCCCAACTAACTCCATCTACTAAAAGCTAAAACTGAATTAATGAAATAACTCATAATATCGTCCTTAAATGATGAGGACTCACTGCTAAACCTGGCTGCTACTGATGTTCTGGAGTTCATGCTTCTAAACCTATGGTATAAAAACTCTACAACGTAAATACGTTAGTACTATTGAATGTACTGGTATGCATGTGAGATAGGCTAAATGCAAAGGGTTCAAATGCATGAACTATACTAACTGACTGGATAACATGAATGTGAGAATGCATGCATGAATACGTAATAACTGTAACTAAGATCATGACGACATGATTACTGAGCCTGAGTGCTAATAACATGAGATACTGATAGCTGTATAACTAAAATAACTAATACTGAGTGACTGTATCTGATAGTCTAGTTTCTGATGGAACTAGCTGAGTTTCGTACTATTCTCAGTTGACTGTATCTGACGGTCCTAAAATTTTGAAGAACTATCTAAGTTCTTTTACTAAAACTGTATGACTGTATCTGACAGTCCTGATCGTGAAGCTGAAACTGTGGGAAGTAGTTATCTAACCGACATGCCCCAAATAATTGCAATAGAGCTGAGTTGGGGTCCAATCTGTAACCCCAATTGGAAAGGCGTCAATACCGCGCCACTGGTAAGGACAATCTGTGAGTAACCCTTATATAATAGGTAACTCTAGTGAGAATGATGGGAACCCTCATATAAAAGGTTAAGCCACCTCATCTAACCTCATATAACAGGCTATGATGTCTCAACCTATGCTGGCTACGTAGTTCAGGAACACAAGGATTGCTTCTAAGAATCACACCCTTATATAATAGGTGAGTTCCCATCCTTGGGTTCGCTCGGTGCTAATTCCTACTCCCATTTGAATAGACACTGAACATAATTAACTGAACTAGACTAGACTGAGTTCATGGAGTTTCGTTGACTGATGAAATACTTATGAGATTTCTGAATTTACTAAGGTTTCCTGAGTCACATAACTGACTGAGTTCTATATTATGGCTTGACTAAGGATATCATGAAACATGACACTGGCTCTAGGTACACAACGATATCTTTTGGGTACAAATACCCCCAGGACTCGATAGAAGGAAAACTGACAAAGCATGACTTTCTTGAATACATGGCCAACATCAACAATTCATACTACGACGTAGGGGATATTTCATGAATCACATGGTTATCATAATCTTGTATAAAGCTTAGAATGCACATGACTATGTCTTAACTTCATTATTTAATATCATAATTATATCATCACCCAATTGTATTACACAACAATCCTCATGGAAATTATTTTAAACATAGGGGAACATGTACATTCATAACTTGGTTCACTGTTTAACTATCAAACATAATTTCTATTCTCCTAGGTATTTTATCAAACACTTAGATTGCATGATTTAAGGCTTAGGCATGAGCATGAATTTAATACAACCTTACTTCACAATTCCACCAAATTTCATGATTTCAGTCCACATATTAGCGTAATTTCATAAATACATAATAAAGGTTCCATCT
Organism: Capsicum annuum; assembly: GCF_002878395.1. Taxonomy (NCBI): domain Eukaryota; kingdom Viridiplantae; phylum Streptophyta; class Magnoliopsida; order Solanales; family Solanaceae; genus Capsicum; species Capsicum annuum. The sequence goes on along the minus strand of NC_061114.1, from coordinate 162,476,747 downwards.
TGGAATTCATACAACAACAACACATAAACATAATTCAGTTCATAGAATGAATATCATAATTTGTAATTTAAAACTTGATTCTTGGGCTTCATGGACAAAAGAAGTCCATGAGTGAACACTATGCATACCTTAGATGGATGATTCTTGATGATTCACGAAGAAATTTGCTTAGACTTGGATCCCCAATTGAAAACCCTAATGTGTTCTTGAGAGGATCTTGAGGGAAGTGGCTATATTTTGGTATAAATGGGGCTTAATCCCATGTTTTAAACTTATTTAGGGGTGGGAGAATTACCCTTTTGCCCTTAAAAATGCGGACATTTAATGACTAAATAACTGGGCACCGATGCTATGGGTGATGCAGTGCGTCAAAGGTTTTGACACTATACCCAATGCGGCATGACGTAAATGCATCGAGCCTCAGTTGTTTTGGTTTTGGTAGTCTGCATAACTGGTAACCAACGCGATTGGCGATGTGGTGCACCAAGATCACATTGGTCGACTATTTTGGACTTCAAAACTTGCTTGAAACGAGTTTCAAAAAATCCAAAACTTGTCCGAAAACATCTATTGACCTTCCTGATCATGAATTAACAAGAATACAGACCATTAATAGACGTTAAGGTGGCGAAATGAATTTTCCAACTTTTGAAGGCCAAAATTAAGCTAAGTTTGGGAACCTAGCTAGAATTTTCTAAGTCTATGACCCCCTTGACAAACTTAAAGGACTAAATTAAGCTTAAGTATTTTATGGGGTCTTACAATATCTCCCCCTTGAGAACATTTGTTCTCGAATGAGACTGACTAAGAGGGGAGAAATGATAGACTAAAACACATACTGAGCATGAACGACTGGAACATGATTTCATGACTGACATAACTGGTAACTAAATATATCATACTGAGCATACATATCTGATGCATGTGTAACTGATTCGTGAATGCATTACTAAGTGTTCTGATGAATTCGGTTTCTCACAATGAGAATGCATGTCTGATGCATAATTATATAACTGAACTGATACATGGATGCATGACTGAATGTGTAGTGATATTTAATACCTAGTTTATAATGGAATTCTGAGCATGAACTGAGTACCAAGATTTTAACTGAAGTCTGAACATGAAACTAAAAAGCTTAAAAAGAACTGTTACCTTGAGCTAGACCTGAGTTGAAGGGGAAGAGATGATGATACTTGGCTCACATATCTTCTTCTACTTTCCAAGTAGCTCCCTCAACGGACTAATTTCGCCAAAGAACTTTATCTAGAGAAACTTCTTTGTTCCTTAGTCTACGAGTCTAATAGTCTAGGATTTTGATAAGAATCTCTTTATAAGAGTGGGTATTCTAAATTTATATGCTCTGAATAGGGACTACAACTGCCAGGTCACCTATACACTTCTTGAGCAAAGAGATATGGAAAACTATATGAACTGAGGCTAGATATGAAGGCAAGTCGAGCTCATAAGCTACCTTGCCAAAACAACTGAGTATCTTGAAGGGACCGATATATCGGGGACTAAGCTTTCCTTTTTTGCCAAATCTTTTCACTCCCTTCATTGGAGAGATCTTTAGATAGACATAATCACCGATCTCGAACTCGAGATCCTTTCTGCGCACATCTGCATAAGACTTCTGTTGGCTCTGAGCAGCCCGAAGTATTTCTTTGACTAACTAGACTTTCTCTAAAGCATTGACTACTAAGTTAGGCCCTATAATTGATGCCTCATTAACTTTGAACCAACCAACTGGAGATCTACATCTTCTACCATAGAGAGCTTTTAATGAAGCTATCTTAATACTAGAATGATAGCTATTGTTGTAAGCAAACTCAATCAAAGGCAAGTGGTCATCCCAACTACCCTTGAAATAAATTGCACACACCCTTAGCATATCTTCTAGAGTCTGAATGGTCCTTTCTACTTGACCATCTATCTGAGGATGAAAGGCTGTACTGAGATAAACTTGGGTACCAAGACCATTTTAGAATGCTTTCCAAAAATAAGAGGTGAACTAGGTATTTCTGTCTGAGATAATGGATAATGGAACACTGTGCAATCTGACAAACTCTCTAATATAGATTTTGGCGTAATCCTCGGCTGAATAAGAGGTATGGACTGGAAGAAAATGAGTTGACTTGGTCATTCTGTCTACAATGACCCAAACTGAATCATGCTGATGACGAGTATGAGGTAAACCCATCACGAAGTCCATGTTCACTTCTTCCCACTTCTAAGTAGGAATACTAAACTCCTGCATGGACCCACTAGGCTTCTGATGCTTTATCTATATTTGATAACATGTAGAGCACTTAGCCACAAATTTTGGAATATCTTTCTTCATCCCACTCTACCAATCGTGGTACATCTTTGTGGTCCATAGATGAATAGACTAGCACACACCATGCGCTTCTATAAGAATTCACTACCTCAATTCATCTATACTTTGAACACAAAGACGACCCTGACAATACAGAACACCATCTCCCCCTTGGGAGATAACCTTTACCTTCTGATCCTTGACTGATTCTTTCAACTTGACTAGACTGGGATCTTTATCTTGCTTTTCTTTTACCTCAGAAACTAGAGATGATTCTCAACTACTCTGAACCCATATGTCACCCTCCTCTATATCGACTAAGCAAACGCCTAGTCTGGCAAGCTGATGGACCTTTTGAGCTAACTTCTTTCTACTATCCTCAATATGAGCAACACTACCTATAGACAGTCTACTGAGAGCATTGGCCACTATATTGGCCTTGCACGGATGATAAAGGATGCTCATGTCATAATCTTTCAAGAGCTCTAACTACCTTCTCTGACAAATATTGAGATCTTTCTAAAAAACATCATACTGAAGACTCTTATTATCTGTGAATACGTCTATATAAACTTCGTATAGATAATACCTCTAAATTTTCAAGGCAAACACTATGGCTGCTAACTCAAGATCATGAGTAGGATAATTCTTTTTATGGGGTTTAAGCTATCTAGAAGCGTAGGCTATGACCTTATCCTACATGAGGACCCAACCCAAACCTACTCTGGACACATCACAATACACTACAAACCCATCTGAACCATCTGGAAGAGCTAAGAGTAGAGTTGAGGTGAGTCTAGTCTTCAACTCTTGAAAACTCTTCTCACAAGGATCTGACCAATAAAACTTGACTTTCTTCTGAGTCAGTCTGGACATAGGGGATGTAATAGAAGAAAATCCCTCAACAAACCATCTGTAATAGCCAACTAAACCTAAGAAACTCCTGATGTCTGATGGAGAGACAGGTTTGGGCCAGTTTTTTACCGCTTTGGTCTTTTGAGGATCTACTCTAATTCCATCACAAAAAATAATATGACCAAGGAATACTACTGACCTTGGCCAAAACTCACACTTACTGAATTTGGAAAATAGCTGATGATCTCTGAGAGTCTGAAGTACGACACTGAGGTGGTCTGCATGATCACACTCACTGTGGGAATAGACCAAAATATTATCTATAAAGACTATGACAAACAGGTCCAAGTACTATTTAAACACCCAATTCATCAAGTCCATGAAAGCGGCTGGGGCATTAGTAAGACCGAAGGACATGAATAGAAATTTAAAGTGACCATACCGAGTATGAAAGGCTGTCTTTGGAATGTTACAATCTCTGCCTCTGAGCTAATGATAGACGGATCTGAGGTTTATCTTAGAGAAATAGCTGATGCCCTGAAGTTGATCAAATAAATCATCAATTCTGGGAAAAGAATACTTGTTCTTGACTGTGACTTTATTGAGCTGATGGTAATCAATGAACATTCTAAGAGAATCGTCTTTCTTGTGCACGAATAAGATTGGTGCACCCCATGGGGATACACTGGGTCTGATGAATCCCTTATCTAAGAGATCCTTCAACTGCTCTTTCAATTTCTTGAGTTCAGCTGGTGCCATTCTGTATGGCGGAATAGATATAGGCTGAGTATTTGGAAGAAGATCAGTACTAAAGTCTATTTCCCTTTTAGGAGGAATTCCTGGAAGATCTTTGGGAAAGACATCTGAATATTCATTCATGACTAGGACTGATACAAGACTGGGAGTTTTAGAGCTAGAGTCCTTAACATAAACAAAATGATAGACATATCCTCTAGATATCATTTTCCTTGCCTGAAGGTAGGAAACAATCTAACCTCTGAAAGCTGAAGTACTACCCCTCCATTTTAGGACAAGTTCATTTGAAAAATGGAACTGGACTATTTTGTTTCTGCAGTTGACTGTGGAATAGTAGGAATGAAGCTCATCCATGCCGAGAATGACATTAAAATCAGTCATTTATAATTCGACTAAGTCTGCTGAAGTGACTTTCTGAAATATCATAACCAGGCAGTTCTTGTATACCTGCCGGGCTATAATGGTTTTAACCATTGGGGTAGAGACTGAAAAGGGTTCTACTAGAATTTCAGGACTAATTCTAAAATCAAATACTCTATAGAGAGTAACAAAAGACAAGAAAGCATCTGGATCTAGTAAAGCATAAACATGCACATGAAAGAACTATAACATACCAGTAACTACATCAGGAGAAGTTTCCTAATCTTGCTGGGACTAGAGAGCATAAATTCAATTTGGGCACTACCCACTAGTAGCACTGGAGGTGGCACCCTACTAGTTTGGGTGACCGAACTAAGCTGAGGAATGGTTCTGCTGACCTTGAGGACCTGGCTGAGGATGGTCTCTAACTCGGTGGCCTGGCTTGCCACATCCAAAAAAATACCATTGCCAGCTCTGCAAATACCCTGATGGTGCTTGCCATAAGTCTGGAAAAGGGGATAGGTGTGGGCACTGCTAACACTGCCCTAAGACTTAGAGCCTGGCGCTCTATCTCTGCTACCGTTTCTGAATCTAGGAGCTGGAGCACTAGGTGAAGAAGGAGATGGAACTAATGACTTAGGACGAAACTGAGAACGGTTTCCTCCTTCTAATTTGGGCTGAGCAAAGTTGAAACTACCTGTCTTTGATCTCTTATTCTACTTCTTCCTCTCAATAGGCCCTGCATCATCTGGCCATTCTAACTTCCACTGATTAAACCAAGTGTGAGAAACGTCCTATAACTGATATACAGCTAGCTTAATGATCTTACTAAAAGTAACCCCCCATGATGTCTATAATCTTCTAAACCTTCTCGATGAATTTCTGAGGGTCCTCATCTAACTTTGACCCAGGAAAGGATGGAGGATTTATTTAGGTGAAGTCCCGAATTCTGGCTGCAACTGAACTGGCCACTGGGTTGGCTGGAATAACAGCTGTTCATTCATTCTGAGTAGAAACTAACTGAGCAAGAGTAGTGAATTCAACTCTGAACTCTGCATAAGAAACATGTTCGCCCAAAGAATCTTTGGGTTGAGGGGCTGACTAATTCCCATTTCTTTTTTTGCGAGGCATGTTCTGTAGAAGAAAGGGAGAAATAGATCAAACTGAGAGATTAACTTGAGATTATGCTTACTGGCATGACTTGAATATGGAAAGAAGGGAAACTGTTCCTAAAACATCTCATAGCCTCCTGCACATAAATGTGGCGCACAATAAACCTATGTACAAGACTCAACTAGATGTGACTTTCAGACTTTCTAGGACACTATTGAACCTTAGGATTTGATATCAAGTTTGTAACGCCCCGAATTTGGTACCCAAAATGCTACACAGTGCTCATGACCCTGAAGCACCACAAGCTAATCCATGACTGACATATGTACCTGAACACTGCATAATATACTCCATAAATACGAAAATAAAGGCTGTAAGGCCGTAAGGTTCAAAACTTTGACATAATCCCTCTTAAAATATAATATCTGGGCGGGGTATGAAATACCTAAAATAACTGAAATAACTGTATGAACATGCTAGTCTGAAAAGCCTCTAACTGTCTAAATAAAGAGTTGATGGGACATGTCCCCAACTAACTCTATCTACTAAAAGCTAAAACTGAATTAATGAAATAAATCATAATATCATCCTTGAATGATAAGGGCTCACTGCTAAACCTGGCTTCTACTGATGTTCTGGTGCTCATGCTTCTAAACCTATGGTATAAAAACACCGTAGCGCAAATACGTCAGTATGATTGAATGTACTGGTATGCGTGTGAGGTAGGCTAAATATAAAGGGTTCATATGCTTGAACTATACTAACTGGCTGGATAACATGAATGTGAGAATGCATGCATGAATACATAATAACTATAACTGAGATCGTGATGACATAATTACTGAGCCTAAGTGCTAATTACATGAGATACTGATAGCTGTATAACTGAAATAACTAATACTGAGCAACTGTATCTGACAGTCTAGTTTCTAATAGAACTAGTTGAGTTCCATACTATTCTAAGTTGACTGTAACTAACAGTCCTGAAATTCTGAAGAACTATCTGGGTTCTTTTACTGAAACTGTATGACTGTACCTGACAGTCCTGATCATGTAACTAAAACTGTGGGAAGTAATTATCTTACCGACATTCTCTAAATAATCGCAATATAGCTGAGTTGGGGTCCAATCTATAACCCCAATTAGAAGGGTGCCAATACCGCACCACCGATAAGGATAATCTGTGAGTAACCCTCATAAAACAGATAACTCTAGTGAGAATGGTGGGAACCGTTATATAATAGGTTAAGCCACCTCATCTACCCTCATATAACAGGCTACGATGTCTCAACCTATACTGGCTACGTAGTTCAGGAACACAAGGATTGCTTCTAAGAATCATACCCTGATATAACAGGTGAGTTCCTATCCTTGGGTTCACTCGGTGCTAATTCCTACTCCCATCTGAATAGACACTGAACATAATTAACTGAACTAGACTAGATTGATTTCATGGAGTTCTATTAACTGACGAAATACTACTGAGATTTCTGAATTTACTGAGATTTCCTGAGTCACATGACTAACTAAGTTCTATGGATCATGGCTTGACTTAGGATATCATGAAACATGACACTGGCTCTAGGTACACAGCTATATTTTTTGGGTACAAGTACCCCCAAGACTCGATAGAAGGAAAAATGACAAAGCATGACTTTCTTGAATACATGGTCAACATCATTAATTCATACTACCACAGTAGGGGATATTTCATGAAGCACATGGTTATCATAATCTTGTATATAGCTTAGAATGCACATGATCATGTCTTAACTTCATTATTTAATATCATAATTATATCATCACACAATTGTATTACACAACAATACTCATGGAAATCATTTTAAACATAGGGGAACACGTACATTCATAACTTGGGTCACAGTTTAACTATCAAGCATAATTTATATTCTCCTAGGCATTTTATCAAACACTTAGATTGCATGATTTAAGGCTTAGGCATGAGCATGAATTTAATACAACCTTCCTTCGCAATTCCACCCAATTTCATGATTTCAGTCCATATATTAGTGTAATTTCATAAAGACATAATAAAGGTTCCATCTTGGAATTTATACAACAACACATGAACATAATTCAGTTCATAGAATGAATATCATAATTTGTAATTTAAAACTTGAGTCTTGGGCTTCATGAACAAAAGGAGTCCATGAATGAACACTATGCATACCTTAGATGGAAGATTCTTGATAATTCACAGATAAATTTGCTTGGACTTGGATCCCTAATTGAAAACCGTAATGTGTTCATGAGAGGATATTGAGGGAAGTGGCTATATTTTGGTGTAAATAGGGCTTAATCCTGTGTTTTTGACTTATATAGGGGTGGGAAAATTACCTTTTTTCCCTTAAAAATGAGGACATTTAATGACTAAATAACTGGGCACCAACACTATGGGCAATGCGACGCGTCGAGGGTTTCAATGCTATACCCACTGTGCCGCGCCATAAACATGTTGAGCCTCAGTTTCTTTGGCTCTAGCAGTCTGCAAACTGGTGACCAACGTGATTGGTGATGCGGCACGCCAAGATCGCGTTGGTCCACTATTTTGGACTTCCAAACTTTCTTGAAACGAGTTCTAAAAAATCCAAAACTTGTCTGAAAACATCTATTGACCTTCCTGATCATGAATTAACAAGAATATAGGCCATTAATGGAAGTTAAGATGGCGAAATGAATTTCCCAACTTTTGAAGGCCGAAATTAAGCTAGGTATAGGCAGCTAGCTAGAATTTTCTAAGTTTGTGACCCCCTTGACAAGCTTAAAAGACTGAATTAAGCTTAAGTATTTTACGGGGTCTTACACATTTCATATCAATAATGACTAAAAATGATACTCTTAATGAGAAATATCATTAGACTATGCATTATCTTATAGGCAATAGTAGAAGACACTACTAGATCACATAAGTCGACCAAACTACACATATGACTATTTAATTTAGCAAAAGATGTCACAAAAATAATGTATAGAGAAGTATTTCACCTAACCAAATAGAGATACTAACAGAACCTCATATATTTTACTCTTCTTGGTTAGAAATTGAATTAAAATATAATGGTTAATTGTAAATGTGTTTGAATATATATGATAGATAGTTTATTTCTCGAGACATATTCTAGTTTTGCGTTACAAGTTGTAATTTATGTTGTCATATTACTAGCTTTAATGTCATGACCCAAAAACTCAGTAATGATGGCACTTATTATGGCTAAGCCTTGATAAGTATGTCAATCACCTAAACTGATAAATAATAAATCATCATAACCCAAATCCCAAGGATAGACTTCTAGAGAGAAGTTAAACCATATAAATATAATCATAGCGGAAGTCTGAGTAACATTAATGCCTTAAAACCATCAATAATGAGTAAGAACAAACTACATACAACTTAGAGTCTTAAAATACAACTGAAAATCTAAAGAGAAACCACAAGTCTATCTCTGAATACAATATAATACATAACTAGATAGGATAAGGTCAAAAGTCAACTTTAAAATCATAGAGTGGCCACTACCTTAAATGTATCAAATCACCACTTGAACTCAGCTGCTTCATAGCACACTCATACCTAAACCTACGCCGAAAGATCACAGTAGGGATGAGTATGGTCCACTTGTACTCAGTTGGTTTTATAGGCCATTTGAGACAAGTAAGAATTGTCATGACTCAAACCTAGGCCTAGTCGTGATGGGTATATCAAGCCCACCATAGGTCGGAGACCACATCCTTATCCTAACATCTAGAACATAATAAAAGACTACAATGGAAGCCAACCAAACATAATGATAAGGAGAATAGACAACTGAAAAAAAAACTAAGAGTTAAAAAAAAACAACCAACCCATACTTGTCCACAAAAGCCTCTAAATGTAAAAATACCAAACTAGGTTAGGATATGCCCCCAACCATAAAAAATTAAAACTAACAATCTCTAAAATATGAAAAGAACCTAATGAAATAGTGAATCTTTTTAAGTGATGGAAGCTCACCACTTCACAATAACTCAACTGATATTTGATCCATCTACTGCTATATGGGAGTAATAAAAAACCCTAGGACCCTACATTATGAAATGATGAAGTGTCCAAGGATGATCAGTGGGATAATTACTGGCATGTAACTCAAAGAAAGTGATAAAATAATGTTATGTCCAAAATCATTAAAAACCACAAGCACACATTCATATATACATATATAGGATGTCGGGATAGAGAAAAGGGTTATGAACATGATATTTTAAAATATTAACCTGGTCTATGTAGCTCAATCCTTCCTAAGGGAACCTATGGGCTATATGGGTTCTGCTCTCTCTACTGAAAGGGTATTAATATGTGTTAGCTGCACGAACTAAGAAAATCCAAAGGAGGGACAGAGGAACTAAGGCACCGGCCATCCCAAAAATATAATGTTTTAACTAAGCACACAGTCATATAGACCCCTACACTAGAAAAGATGGTTTCCAGTGTTAGTTCCCTCATGACCTCCCCTTTCACAGTGAGCTACACAACACTCTTTAAGCCCAAACTAAAATATTTTCTCATAATCTCAACTGTTAATCCAGGAGTTATTTATTAAGGAATTCACCACTTGGTATCATCATACCAATTATGCTTTCAAGCTAATTCGATTATGTTATTCCAATCCAATTGACCAATTTGACTCCTAAGATCGATTTTAAAATCTAAAACTGTGGCCACCAAGGCCTTTCAAACCATTTTTATCCATTTGTCCATTAATGTAATGTAGTCATTTTAAAAGTGGGTTAAACCATGCAAATTTCACTTTTAAACCCAAAGTCATGAAGGTGGGTTGAGGTTAATGACATCACCAAGGCAAAATCCATCAATTTAGGATAACCCATGTTCCCTATTCTTATTCCCATAAATCATACACCCATTTAGTACAAAAAATATTTATTACAGCATGAATGACATATTCAAAACATGAAAAAACAATTCCAATAATAAATAATTAGAAAGACCTCAACCCAATTTGAAACCCAACAATGGAATCATTAAATATCAAACTAATTTATGCTAAAATTAATAATGTAAGTTTAGGGATGAGTGACATGCTTGGAATACCAAAGAAATTGAAAGAAAATTTGGAGTTGGAAGCTTGGGGGGATGAATTCCTTATGAACCCTAGTTTCTCTTGATTTGGGAGTTTAAGATAGAGAGGAGTTTAATTTGATAACTGATGCTAAAAGGGGTCCTTTGAATGTTTTTAAGTCATGGATAAATTGTAAAAGGTAGGAATAGAGCAAAGTTCCCACAATTAAATTGTGTGGGAAAATTGGGTCCAATCGTTATGATTCAGGTAACAACTCGTGAAGTCAAACAACGAGTCGTTACGTGAACTCATGACCTAAGCATAAAAAATCCCGTCCTTCACTATCATGGCCACGAGTCACTTATCATGACTCGTTATCCATAATTACAAGTCATAATGAAGACTCATGATCCAAGCAGAACATTTAGGTGACCTCACTATTTGGACAATGAGTCCCTTCCTATGACTTGCTATGTGACATCAAGAGTCATACCATGGACTCATTATCAAGGGAACAAAACCTGATCTACTCACTGGTGAGACAACGAGTCTTACCTAATGGCTCAGGATGAGTGATAATGACTCATAACCTGAGTCATAGTCATGGCAGTGTTGACAACACTCCAAAAATTTTAAAGTCCAAAACCTAGGGTATTACATTATCCCCCCTTAGGATCATTCATTCTAGAATGAGAATTTAATGCACCCATTAGCACGATAAAAGAAAGAATTCATCCAAAATCCAAGAACAAATTCAAAAAGTGATAAGAAATAAAGAAACTTATACCTTAAACATTTCGATTCAACCCAGGGAACAAGAATGGGTATTTAGCCTTTATATCTTCCTCAGCTTCCCGTGTAGCTTCTTCTACCTTTTGTTTTTTGCAAAGCACTTTACCAAAGCTACATACTTATTTCTCAGCCAACAAACTTGCCTATCCAATATCACTACCAGGAATTTTTCATAGGACAAGTGAAACATCATGGGTTTTTGACCCTTAGAATTTTTTTGACTTTGAGCTCACTGGGCATCATACAACTTGTGGTACTAGTCGTACGATGTGGTATAGATTAGGAACCTTAGATCAAATATTTCATAGTGTGTTTTATGTCACTTATTGTCCAAGGTACAACTAAGTATCTTACTAGTCGTATGATAGGTAACTAGAAGTAAAGAGCCAAATTATATGATGCCTATGTCTAATCTAGATGGTTCTGACCAAGGTACAGTTCAAAGGGGTATGGGTCATATGTTAAGATACGAGTTGGTCCTTGTGTGGTCATATGTGGGTCAATATTGAGGTACAAAAGGATACCTAGGATATGAGATAAGGGTAGCACTTGCACCTTAGGGCACGGTTTAAGGGGTGTGGTTGTACCCTCCTATAGTCAAGTTTTTAGCTTTTAAGCTGGGGAAATCATAGACATTTCCCACCCCAAAACCCTTAAGTCCCAACCTTTTATAGTATGTTTTTGACTCTTGTAACACACTATAGAAAGATAAAACACTCCAAACACTCTTTCAAAACTCTCTCTTGAAGATTAGGGCTAGGGTTTCTTTCAAGTGTTTATCTAGAGGCTCAAGTGTCATGTTCCTCTTGTGAATCTTTATGAATAAAGAATGTGATTCTTCCTTTATTGTTAGTTCTCAAATATCATGTGTTTTAAACATTGATTATGGTTCACTAATGGTGGTTTTGAAAACCAATGTTGAGGGTTTTGATTCATATTGTTGAGTATTGTTTATTTTTGGTTTAAATTATGTTTTATACACATTTTTGGTGATGGTTTGCACATGTGGGTGCTTTGTAATTTTGATTTAACAAATGGGTTATGAGTAACCCTAAACTTGGTGTTTTTTACCCTGGTTTTTCATCTTGATAATGGTATGCCCTCAACATAGTTGTTAAAATGCCTATGAGAATATTTTAATACATTGTTGGACTTTTATTGAAAACTAATGCATGGTATGAATAGTTAAATGGTTGAGGATGGTTTTGGAAACCTTTTAGGGTACATGAGAATCCCAAAAGTAAACTTATAATGATAAACTTATGGGGTACACGGGAATCCCCCAAGTGATTTGTAATAATGGAGTCTACGGGGTATGCAGGAATCCTCTAAGGTTTGGCTAAGGACATTGCTTGCAAGTTATAGTTGGTATGACGATACCACTAATAAGTACTTTAATAATTGACTCTTGAATTTATGGTTGGTTGTATGCTAATGGTTTTAATTGGGTAATAATGGCGGTTTATGATATCTTATCGTGAAGTATGAGTTTGAAAGTTTGACACTTGAAAATTATATTTGCTGACATGAGGATTGGTCATGGAGACCATATACTTATTGGGTACATAGGAATCCTCTAAGTTATACTTGTATATATGTATCATGGAGGGTGAAAGGTACACATGAATCCCCGGCCACCTATGATATCTCCAGTTCGTGCGGCTATACGCACTAGGGCTCGTTCAGGGGGTAACACTGGACCCATATAGCCCGTGGGTGGATTATGATGATAAAGCTATACAAATCCAAGTTAATGGTTTTAAAGGCAAGCTAAATTGTTTCCCTTTATTGAAATGGATATATATATATATATTACATTAACAAGCTGTTCTAGTAATTGTTCCCACATATATTAACAAGACACAAGTATCAGCTAACTCAAAAATAGTATTTAAAATAGTACACAAAGTGCAAAAGAATAGAGATATAATCTTTAATCCACTTCTTTAATTTTAGGCCCTGGACCATTATTGACAGATCCTCCTTCGCCATAACCTTGTCTAGTATCATCTCCCATTAGCATATCTCCACCAGCACCACCTTGGTACATCTATGCAATTATTGGATTGTACAAGTTCTCCAACTTCTTTATTTTTTCCTCAAACTCATCTACTTCAGCCAATTGGTTCCCATCCAACCACTCAATTGTCCTGGTAGGTCGAAAAGATTTGTTTCTTTTTTTTTTTGTTGGAATTATAGTGTTTCTTGGAATCAACACTGTCATCACTCTACTAGCAGTCTCAATACCAAAACTGAGAGGTGTGACATCAAGAATCAGCAAATCTTGAACTTTCTGGTCACCTTCTCTACTCAAAATTGCATCTTGAACAACAACACCATAAGCCATGACCTCATTAGGATTAATACTCTTGCAAAGCTCCTTACCATTGAAAAATCTTACAACAGTTGTTGTACTTTTGGGATCCTAGTGGAACCACCAACAAGAACCATATTATGTACTTGAACCTTATCAATCTTGGCATCCTTTAAACATTTCTCCACAGGTTCCATACACTTCATGAAAAGATCCATGTTCATCTCTTCAAATCTCACCCTGGTTATCATAGCATAGAAATAGATTCCTTCATATAAAGAATGAATCTTAATAGTCGTTTGAGCAATCAAAGACAAAGTCCTCTTTACCCTCTCACATGTGGTTCTTAATTGCCTCAGCACCCTCGAGTTTCCACTAATAACCTTTTTATTCTTCCTCTTAAACTCCTGCGCAAAGTGATTGACAAGTCTATTGTAAAAATCTTCACCACCTAAATGTGTATCACTAATAGTAGCCTTTACTATAAAATACCTTCCTCAATAGTCAAAAATAAAATATCAAAAGTTTCACCCCCAAGATGAGACGCTCACCGATGAGACGCTCTATATCAGTGAAAGCAACATAGGATGAAGTTGTCCTGTTGCCTTAATCATTTGGGATGATTTCAACATGATAATTTTTCCAAACCCCAACACAACTGTAAGTCGTGCTGAGATCAATGCCAATTGATTTACCTTCAACTTTCGCCATTAGCAAAGATTTTTCAAGAAATAAAAGTTCTTTTAAAGCTTTTTGTTGAGAGTTTTTTTATAGAGATATTTTGCTGTTATTATTGATTTTTGAGATGGTCAATGAATGGTGATGTGGGTATTATTTATAGGTATTGGAAAAAATTTCTACTGGGTTCGGGAGGAAGTAACACGCTTGGCGGCAAGAAGGAACATGATTGCACCTGATCAGTAGGTTCATAACAAGCAATCAGATCCTTATTACAACAAGTAAACAAAAGGGTTTTCTAAAATAACTGAATCATAAGAACTGGAGGAATGCCTCTGTAAACTTAAAGAGTGCCATAATGACACAAACTTTTCACTAGAAGCATAACTGAAGAGAAACAAAGAAACTCCAGTAGCATTTCAACCACATTGCACTATTAAAAAAATACCCACAAGCTATAATTCAAGATAACTTGAGGATCTATGAAGTTTACTTAAGCGAATATCATCCGTAAGACTTGCAGGATTTGTCTCATATGAAGTAGTTAAATTTGTAACCATATTAAAAATTATAGCCAGAAGCGAAAGTCCATTCTATTAAATATAGTACAAATAATTAACTTAGTCTATTGTACAAAAAGATAATAGATGAAAAAGAAGCAAACATGCAATGAGAGTAAAAAAATTTAAAAGTAATAATGCAACATTTACTAGTTTAGCAAGGTATACTAAGCAAATACCTTAGAAATTTGCATATGAGAAACTAGTGCCATTACGCTCTCTTTTAACATTTTTTGGTTATGCACTAAATGAACTTTCATTACTTCTCGGTTTCTTCGTTCCTCTTCAAGCTGATTTTTAACTTCCATTATCTTGTTTTCTACACTCTCTCATTTATGACATTTATCTTCCGCTTCCTTTTAGCATGCTTTAAGTTGCTATTGAATTTTATTTCTTAGTATCCTACTTTCTGACTTAATTCTAGATCCTTGACCAAGAATGTACTTTGATTTTTCTTTCACAACTTGCACAAATGCAGCATTGATAATAGGATCCATATCGGTGTGCTCTTCGATTTTTGAACTTTTTTAGCAACAAAATCTTTCACTTTATCCTACAAAAAAATTTAAAACAACATTTAATTTCAATATTTATTAAACAAACTAGTTCTATAAATACCATTAGTAACCCATTGTCTATTTAGCTTCATATGAGTCATTTCCCCAAAGTTTTTGATAGTTTGGCTCTTTTCCAGTGTTTGTGTCCCTCTATCAAAATAATATACTTATGTTATTGAAGAAAATACAATCATAATTGATAGAAAGAAATAAAGATCTCACCGCTTCATAAGACACTGCTTGGAAGGATTTTCTGCCACAAATATGATTCACTTCTTGTTTTGCCTTGTTACTTTTTTTTCTTTCACTCATTCTCTGAATTGTTTTTGCATAAAAATATTTATTTTCATCGAAGTATGAGAAATCAAATAATAAGTTAAATCATTTATAATTTTAACTACCTTAAAATTGTCAGAGCTGAAATAATCTACCAAGAATTTCCATTCAACTTCATTAACACCTGAAGGTATATTTTGCAGACTTTCTTCTTTTGTAGAAAATTTCTTAAAATGATCATGAAGTCTGCTACGGCGATATCCATATAAATTTTTAGCCATTATAAGAATAGTATCTTGATTGTGTTATGTATCCAGAAGCTGAAAAGTATCTTGCACTCAAAATAGAATCAAACATTAAGACTACAGACCCAGGACAATCTGATGAAAAGAGGGATGATCTTATACTCTAGGGGTTTTTTATGTGGGGAAACATCAGAGACAAGTTACCATCAGTTTCTACATTACAAATACACTCAACAACTATGGAGAATATTTTAAACCTTAAAGGCGTTTCCTGAACTACACCTTTTGTAATGTTGCTTTGTCTAGACAGAAAACCAACCCCCTACCTCTACCCCTACCTTCACAAGCACACTATTATTTATGTGGAATATATGTTTAGTAAATATCCTTCATAAGGAAACAACTCTTAATCTAGTTTAGAAGTGTAAGACCCTATAAAATCCTAAGCTTAATTCAATCCATTTATGCTTGTTAAGGGGGTCCCATACTTAGAAGGTTCTAGCTAAAATTCCAGACTTAGTTTATTTTAGCCTTCAAAAGTTCACTGTCTTATTTCGTGACTTTAATGTCCTTTAATGGTCTATATTCTTGCTAATTCATCACCAGGAAGGTCAATAGGTGTTCCTGGATAAGTTTTGGGTTTTTTAGAACTTATTTAGACCACGTTCGGAATCCCAAAATAGAGGACCAATGCAATTTTGGCGTGTCGCATCGCCAATCGCATTGGTTGATATTGTTGCAGGTTTCCAGGGACAAAGTACTGAGGCCCAACATGATGATGGAGCGATGCATCAACTATCGCATCGATGCCATGACACGCCACATTGCTAATAGCATTGATGCCCAATTTTCAATCATTAAATGTCTGCTTCTTTGAGGGGTAAAAAGGTTAATTTCCCACCCCTATATGAGTCTAAAACACGAGATTAAGCCCCGTTTCAACCATAATATAGCCACTTCTCTCAAAATCCTCTTAAGAACAAGTTAGGTTTTTCAATCGGGGTTCCAAATTCAAGGGAATTCCACCATCAATCTTCGTAGAATCAAGAACTAAGGTATGTCAAGTGTTCATTCATGGATTCCTTTCATCCATGAAGCCCAAGAATCCAATTTTAAATTATAAATTGTGATATTTATGTTGTGGATTGATTATGATCATGTTGATGTTGTGTACAAATCCCAAGTTGGAATCTTTAATTTGTTTTCAAGACTCTATATTAGTATGTGGCTTGAAAACCTATCAATTGAGTTGTTTTGTGGAGTTATGATGTATTAATTTGATGATTATGCCTATGCCCTAAGTTATACATCCTAGGTGTTTGATAAAATGCCTAAAAGAACAACAATCATGCCTTATGACTCAATAGAACCTAAATGATGAATCCATGTTTCACCCTTATGTTAAAAATGACTTCCATGTTAAATCTATGCCTTGTATTTGTTTGGTGGAATGCTCATGAGACTAGAATTATGAAACTATGAATGTGATTAAATGAATTCCTATCCATGTAAAAGATTGTGAATGTCAAATACTTCATGAAAATTTCCAATGATTGTACTATGAATTATTGACTATGGTTATGTGTCAAGAAGTATCATGTCTTGTCAGTTGCATACTATCGAGTCTTAGGGGTATTTAATACTCGAAAATTTAGCTATGTGCCTAGAGCCAGTATTAGTTTTCACGATACTCATAGTCAAGCCATGATCAGTAGAACTCAGTTAGTCCTGTGACTCAGAAAAATTCAGTAAATTCAGTATCAGTCCAGTAATCTTAATGATCTCTGTAAGCTCAGTAATCTTTGTAATCTCAGTTAGTTATCAGCTCTTAGTAGTATTCAGTTCAAACCTCAATAACTCAGTCAGCTAGCAGAACTCAGTAGTATTCTGTCAGTTGACAAAATTTAGTAATATTTCATCTTTCAACAGATGTCAGTGAACTCAGTTCAATCTGTAAAAACTATACCATCAGTAATAGCTTAGTCATGCCTAGTGTGAACTAGGAAAACCAATTCAGTGTCTATTTAGTTGGGAGTAAGATTCAATACCAAGTAAACCCAGGGATGAGGGATCACCTGTTAGCCAGTAGAGGGCGTGATCCTTAGTAGCAATCCTTATGTTCCAAAAATAGTTTGCCAGCGTAGGTTGAGATGTACTCCTACGAGTCTAAGGACTATACATCTTCTTTGAGTTTTCCTTACAAGAGGGGGTGGCGAAAGAGCTCCCTATCAAAGAGGGTTTACTCATAGCTTGTCTTTACCCGTGGCATTGTACTGACACTCTTCCAACTGAGGTTATAGGTTGGACCCCACTAGTTTAGATTTGAGGCATGTCGGTTAGATGATTACCTTTCACAATCTCAGTTTCAGATTCAATCTCAGTAATAGAACTTAGTTCAACTCTACAGATATCAGGACTACCAGACACAGTTACTCAGCTAAGTATGAAACTCAGTTAGTTCTATCAGAATTAGGACTATCAGATACAGTCATCCAGTTCAGTCTAGAACTCAGATAGTTCTTCAGATTCAGGACTGTCAGATACAGTTACCCAGTCCAGTAAAGAACTCAAATAGTTTTTTAGTATTAGTACACTCAATTATCGTTATCAGTAATATAGTACCAATAACCTCAGATATCAGTTATTGTAAACTCCATAATTCATATCATCAATAGACTCAGTTATTCAATATCCAGTATTAGTAAACTCAGTTATCAGTACATCGATATTCAGTATTGTTATGACTCTAGTTCCAGTTTATATATTCATGCATATATTTCTCAGGCTCTCATGTTTAAGTAATTAGTCAGTTATTATTGTTCATGTATATGAACCCTTGCATTCAGCTTACCTCACTTGCATACCAGTATATTCTATCATACTGATGTATTTGCACTATGGTATTTCATACCATAGGTTTAGAAGCACGAGCTCCCAAGCATCCTTAATAGATCATACGTTCAGCATCCAGACTAATAGTGAGTCCTCATTATTCGAGGATAGCATGATTATTTTATTACTTTATTATTTTAGTAGTTCAGAGTTAGTTGGGGACATGTCCCATCAACTCCACAGTTTTTAGACAGTTTAGAGGATTTTAGACTATAACCCGTTTCAGACAGTTTATTTTAGTTTTGGGCATTGTTATACCCAATTATAGACATTGTTTTATATTTAATATTAGTTCAGTTTTGAACCTTATGACCTTATAACTTATATTCTGCATAATTACATTATATTATTTAGTACTCAGTTACAGATATTAGTCATGGGTTAACTTGTGGTCCTTTGGGCTCATGAGCACGTGTAACGTTCTAAGTACCAGATTGGGGCATTATAAACTTGGTATCAGAGCCTAAGGTTCAACAGTGTCCTAGGACGTTTGAATAGCCGCATCAAGTAGACTCTTATGCATGGGTGTGTTGTGCACTACACTTATGGACAGGAGGCTATGAGATGTTTTAGGAACAGTTCCCTTCTTTCAGTATTCATGTCATGCTAATAGCATTAGCTTAAATTTAACTCCCAATCTAATCTGCTCTTCCTTTTATTTATAGAATATGCCTTCCTAAAGGGCTAGCGAAAGGAGAACTGGTAATCAGTCAGCACCTTAACCTATACAGGTAGATCCCCTGGACGAACATATTTCCCATGAAGAATTCAAGACTACATTCACTACTCTAGCCAATTCAGTCATAGCTCAGAATGAACAGCCAATTTATTTCAGCCAACTCAGTGGCCAATTAAGCTGCAGCCAGGATTCGGGACTTCTCTCGAATGAATCCTCCCCTATTCTTAGGTTCTAAGATTGAAGAGGATCCATAAGAGTTTCTCTATCAAAGTTTAGAAAATCACAGGTATCATGGGAGTGACTTCTAGTGAGAGTGCAGAGTTAGTCACCTATCACCTACAAGATATAGTCCATACGTGGTTTAAGTAGTGGAAGGTAGACAGGGGTACAAATGCAAGGCCCATAGAATGAGAGGAGTTTTCTATGGACTTCTTAGATAAATTCTTTACCCTAGAGAAAAATAAGCCAAAGTATCAGATTTCATCAATCTCAAACAAGGTAGCATGAGCATGAAAGAATACTCCTTCAAGTTCATCCAGTTAGCCAGGTATGCTCCCCATGTAGTAGAAGATAATAGATCCAGAATGAGTAAGTTTATGTCTTGGGTATTAGGTAGAGTGGTTAAGGAGTGTAGGACTATAATGTTAATTAAGAAGAGGGACATATCTCGACTTATGGTCCATGCTCAACTGATTGAAGAGAAAAAACTTAAAAAAGAAGGAAAGAGAGAATAAGAGAGCCAGAACAGGTAGTTATAGTTTTTCTTAGCCAGGGTCGCAGGGTAGTAACTGTTCTCAGTATAGTTAGATGTTTTCATCCCTAGTTCAATCTTCATCTAGTACACCAGTACCAAAGTTTTGAAATAACCGTAGGGATGGGGTGCTAGGCTCCAAATCCTAGAATAGTGCAAGCATTATTGGCACTCATTCACTTTACAAAGAGTGTGGTAAGTATCATAAAGGTGTGTGTAGAGTGGGAAGTAATATGTGTTTCAGATGTGGCGAGTCAGGTCACAAGGTCCTATACTATTCTAAGCCCGATCCACGAAGTCAGCACGGTCGTCCTTCAACTCAATCTGGTCGTCCAACTCAGTAGGGTGCCAATTCTAGCACTATCAGTGGGCAACACCCAGATAGACTCTATGCACTTCATTCCTGATAAGATCAGGAAAGTTCTCCTGACGTAGTCACTAGAATATTGTAGATTTCTCATTTAGATGTTTACACTTCCTTAGATTCAGAAGCTTTCTTTTCTTTTATAACTCTTTACATATCAGTCAACTTTAAGGTTAGACCAGATATCAATGGTACCTTTCTCAGCCTCCACCCAGTGGGTCAATCTATCATAGCCTGACAGGTATACAGGAACTATCTGGTTATGGTACCTCAAAAAGCCAGGCCTTCAGGTTCTAGTAGTAATACCAATATGGGTAGGAAATCAGTAAGAGAAGATGATTTTTGACCCATTCTTATCCCAATGTGATTTTTTTACTTTAACCATCATGATACTTACGCATGCATCACGTCACAATTTCGTGAACCCAACTTATATTCACATTTTTCATAGAATTGTGTGCATTTTAAGTTCCTAGTATGAAGAATCCTAGTTCACTTAGTATTATGAATCATGTCCCATGAACACAAAAATTCCATACTCAAGTCATGCATCTCATGACTCATGCACTCACACCCTGTTTTATAGTATGTTCAGCCCACATGATTCATGCTACGCTCCTAATGATCAGTTAAAAATTTAGACTATGTCACATATATCCACAGTTTAGACCCCTCGGTGAATCCATTATGTTAATGTTCCTTTCTTCAGTCCTCAGTTATAGCGTTATTTAGTAATCAGTATTTAGTAAAGGACTCAGATAGTCCTATAGAACCATGGCCTTCAGTTATCAGTTATTTAGAGATCAAAATTTAGTACTTCAATACCAGTCTAACCCTCAGTTACCAGAAACTAGAATTCAGTCCTAGTTATAGTCTTAGTTACGATTACAGTCTCAATTACCATCTTAGCTACAATCTCAGTCCCAGTCCTAGTCCAGTTAGATCATAAACTTAATTCACTTTTAGGATTACCGAACCATGGCATATGGCCATCAGTTATTCATTCATTAATATTTTAGTACCTCTATTTACAAAATGTTTCTAAATCATGTTGGACACTTGGTCTTGTATTCTTAACGTAATATAGTTTTTCACTCACTCATGCCCAGTTACCTCATGTTACCCAGTCAGTAATTACCTTTTTTACATAATACTCTATAGCTAAGTCCAGCCTTTCAGGCTAAGTACAGTTTAGCTTTACAGACCCAGTAGTCAGCTATCAGTCATTCAGTTAATCAGATAAGTTAGTATAATTATGCATTCATGCTCAGAACCCATATGAATATTTTTAGTAGTGTCAGTTGCAGTGCATAAGGCTTAGTCACTTTATCTTAGATGATGTTTCATAGCCCTTGTCTCCTAATACAAAAATCCCAGCCATGTAACGATCTCCTATTCTGATGTCCTGCTTAGATCAGACCAAGATTTGCTTTCTCCCTCCATTCACTAGAACTCTACAGAAAGACTGTCATAGGAATGCTCCAGTTGAGTAGAAGTTTCTAGTAGGAGTTAGTTAAGCAGCTAGTAAATTAGTTTAGCAGCCAAGCAGATAAGTTCAGATGGTGTGGTTTCCCATCTTTCCATCTAGTTACACTATCTAGAGTCTGATGAATGTGATCATTCTAAGATGGACTAACCAGGTAGTTGCGTGTTCATCCAAGTTTATGTATCTTTTCTTACTTTTAGATCTTAGATATTCAGATAAAAGGTACCTCGTGCATTGCCACAGCTTTCCTCATAGCTCAGCAAAGTCAGCTTAGTATTTTTCAAGGGACATAGTGCCCCAAAGGGAAGATACACTATAATTCCCCAAACCTTCATGACAAAAATGTGCCACTCTCTCTTTTCGTAATGAATCCAGTTTAGGGTAAGGGGTACTCATGAGTTGACCCTTAAACTCCAATCTCAGCCATAAGCCACATATTTAGGGTACTCAGTTTAGATCATGATATCTAGCTCATGTATCACGTTCCAAACTCAGTTACGTTCACGTGTTTCTACTCATGCATATCTAGTAATTAATTTCAGGCTCATTAGCATTCTCGATGTAAGGAAACAGTCTCCCTTGAACTTATCCAGTTTCATGCTCAAATTTCTATGATAAACTTGGTATCAATTACCATTGCATATTCAGTCATACATTCATGTATCAGATCAGTCATGTATTTACATTTTTTTACTTCAACCATCACAATACTTACGTATGCATCATGTCACAATTTCGTGAACCCAACTTATATTCACACTTTCCATAGAATTGTGTGCATTTTAAGTTCCTAGTATGAGGAATCCCAGTTCACTCAGTGTTACGAATCATGTCCCATGAGCACAAAAATTCTAGACTCAAGTCATGCAGCTCATGACTCATGCACTCACATCATGTTTTACAGGATGTTTAGCCCACATGACTCATGATACGCTCCTAATGATCAGTTAAAAATTTAGACTATGTCACGTATATCCATAGTTTAGACCCCTCGGTGAATCCATTGTGTTAATGTTCCTTTCTTCAGTCCTCAGTTATAGCATTATTTAGTAATCAGTATTTAGTAAAGGACTCAGATAGTCCTATAGAACCATGGCCTTCAGTTATCAGTTATTTAGAGATCAAAATTTAGTACTTCAATACCAGTCTAACCCTCAGTTATCAGAAACTAGAATTCAGTCCTAGTTACAATCTTAGTTACGATTACAATCTCAATTACCATCTTAGCTACAATCTCAGTCCCAGTCCTAGTCCAGTTAGATCATAAACTTAATTCACTTTTAGGATTACCGAACCATGGCATATGGCCATCAGTTATTCATTCATTAATATTTTAGTACCTCTATTTACAAAATGTTTCTAAATCATGTTGGACACTTGGTCTTGCATTCTTAAGGTAATATAGTTTTTCACTCATTCATGCTCAGTTACCTCATGTTACCCAGTCAGTAATTAACTTTTATGCATAATACTCTATAGTCTAAGTCCAGCCTTTCAGGCTAAGTACAGTTTAGCTTTACAGACCCAGTAGTCAGCTATCAGTCATTCAGTTAATCAGATAAGTTAGTATAATTATGCATTTATGCTCAGAACCCATATGAATATTTTTAGTAGTGTCAGTTGCAGTGCATAAGGCTTAGTCACTTTATCTTAGATGATGTTTCATAGACCTTGTCTCCTAATACAAGAATCCCAGCCATGTAACGATCTCCTATTTTGATGTCCTGCTCAGATCAGACCAAAATTTGCTTTCTCCCTTCAGTCACTAGAACTCTACGGAAAGAATATCATAGAAATGCTCCAGTTGAGTAGAATTTTCTAGTATGAGTTAGTTAAGCAACTAGTAATTCAGTTTAGCAGCCAAGCAGACAAGTTCAGATGGTATGGTTTCCCATCTTTCCACCTAGTTGCACTATCCAGAGTCTCATAAATGTGATCATTCTAAGATGGACTAACCAGGTAGTTGCGTATTCATCCCAGTTCATGTATTATTTCTTAGTTTCAAATCTTAGATATTCAGATAGAAGGTGCCTCGTGCATCGCCACAACTTTTCTTATAGCTCAACAAAGTCAGTTTAGCATTTTTCAAGGGACATAGTTCCCCAAAGGGGAGATACACTATAATTCCCCAAACCTTCATGACAAAAATGTACCACTCTCTCTTTTTGTAACAAATTTAGTTTGGGGTAAGGGGTACTTATGAGTTGACCCTCAAACTCCGATCTCATCCGTATGCCACATATTCAAAGTACTCAGTTCAGATCATGATATATAGCTCATGTATCATATTTCAGACTCAGTTACGTTTATGTGTTTCTGCTCGTGCATATCTAGTAATTAATTTTAGGCTCATTAGCATTTTCAATTTAAGGAAATAGTCTCCCTCGAAATTATCCAGTTTCATGCTCAAATTTCTATGACAAACTTGTATCAATTACCATTGCATATTTAGTTATGTATTCATGTGTCAGATCAGTCATGTATTCATGCATCAGATATGCATGTTCAGTATAATATATTCAGCTTATCAGTCATGCTAGTCATGAAATCATGCATCAAATGTGCATGCTCAGAACAAATCTTTGCAAATCAGTAATGTCAGTCATGTACTCATATTTCAGTTGTTCATGTTCAGCATGTACTTTATCTTATCATTTCCCCCATCTCAGTCAGTGTCATTCGAGGACAAATGTTCCCAAGGGGGAGATATTGTAAGACCCCACAAAATCCTAAGCTTAATTCAGTCCATTTATGCTTGTTAAGGGGGTCCCATACTTGGAAGGTTCTAGCTAAGTTTCTAAACTTTGTTTATTTTAGCCTTTGAAAGTTCATAGTCTCATTCTGTGAATTTAATGTCCTTTAATGGTTTGTATTCTTGCTAATTCATGACCAGGAAGGTCAATAGATGTTCCTGGATAGGTTTCAGGTTTTTTGAAATTTGTTTAGACCACATTCGGAATCCCAAAATAGTGGACCAATGCTATTTTGGTTTGCCGCATCGCCAATCACGTTGGTTGATATTGTTGCAGGTTGACAAGGTTAAAGTACTGAGGCTAAAAATAATGATGATGTGAAGCATCGACTATCACATCGATGCTATGACGTACCGCATCACTAATAGCGTTGGTGCCCTATTTTCAGTCATTAAATATCCGTATCTTTGAGGGGCAACAGGGTCAATTTCTTACCCCTATATAAGTCTAAAACACGGGATTAAGCCCCATTTCAACCATAATATGGCCACTTCTCCCAAAATCCTCTCAAGAACTAGTTATGGTTTTCAATTGGGGATCTAAATTCAAGGGAATTCCATCATTAATCTTCATAGAATCAAGAGTTAAGGTATGTCAAGTGTTCATTCATGAATTCCTTTCATCTATGAAGCCCAAGAATCTAATTTTAAATTATAAATTATGATGTTTATGTTGTGGATTGATTATGATCATATTGATGTTGTCTATGAATCCCAAGTTGGAATCTTTAATGTGTTTTCATGACTCTATGTTAGTATGTGGGTTGAAAACCTATCAATTGAGTTGTTTTGTGGAGTTATGATGTATTAATTTGATGATTATGCCTATTCCCTAAGTTATGCATCCTAGGTGTTTGATAAAATGCCTAAAAGAACAACAATCATGCCTTATGACTCAATAGAGCCTAAATGATGAATCCATGTTTCACCCTTATGTTCAAAATGACTTCCATGTTAAATCTATGCCTTGTAGTTGTTCGGTGGGATACTCATGAGACTAGAATTATGAATTTATGAATGTGATTGAATGCATTCCTATCCATGTAAAAGATTATGAATGTCAAATACTTCATGAAAATTTCTAATGATTGTACTATGAATTGTTGACTATGGTTATGTGTCAAGAAGTGTCATGTCTTGTCAGTTACATGCTATCGAGTCCTGGGGGTATTTAATACCCGATAATTTAGCTGTGTGCCTAGAGCCAGTGTCAGTTTTCACGATACTCACAGTCAAGCCATAATTAGTAGAGCTCAGTCAGTCATGTGACTCAGGAAAATTCAGTAAATTTAGTATCAGTCCAGTAATCTCAGTGATCTTTGTAATCGCAGTCAGTTATCAGATCTCAGTAGTATTCAATTTAGACCTCAGTAACTCAGTCAGCTAGCAGAACTTAGTAGCATTCTGTTAGTTGACAGAATTAAGTAGTATTTCGTCATTCAATGGAACTCAGTGAACTCAGTTTAGTCATTAAAAACTATACCATTAGTAATAGCTCAGTAATGCCTAGTGTGAACTAGGAAAACCAGTTCAGTGTCTATTCAGTTGGGAGTAGGATTTAGCATCGAGTGAATCCAGGTATGAGGGTTCACCTATTAGCCAGTAGAGGGTGTGATCCTTATTAGCAATCCCTACATTCTAAAACTACGTAGCCAGCGTAGGTTGAGATGTACCCCTACGAGTCTATAGATTATACATCTCCTTTGAGTTTTCCTTACAAGAGGGGTTGATGGAAAAACTCCTTGTCAGAGAGGGTTTACTCATATCTTGTCTTTACCCGTGGCATGGTACTGACACCTTTCTAGCTGGGGTTACAGGTTAGACCCTACCAGTTCAGATTCAGGGCATATCAGTTAGATGATTAGCTCCCACGTCTCAGTTTCAAATTCAGTCTCAGTAATAAAAATCAGTTAATTTCTATAGATTTTAGGACTGTCGATACAGTTGTTCAACTTAGTACAAAACTCAGCTAGTTTCATTAGAATTAGGATTGTCAGATACAGTTATCTAATTCAGTCTAGAGCTCAGAATAGTTCTTCAGTTTCAGGACTGTTAGATACAGTCACACAGCACAGTAAAGAACTCAGATAGTTTTTCAGTATCAGTATACTCAATTATCAGTTATCAGTAATATAGTACTAATAACCTCAGAGATCGATTACCTGTAAAATTCGTAATTCATATCATCAATAGACTTAATTATTCAGTATCCCAGTATTAGTAAACTCAGATATCAGTACATCAGTATTCAGTATTGTCACGACCCCAGTCCCATTTTATATATTCATGCATGTATTTCTCATGCGCTCATATTCAAGTCATTAGTCAGTTATTATTGTTCATGCATATGAACCCTTCCATTTAGCTTACCTCACTTGCATACCGGTATATTCAATCATACTGACGCATTTGTGCTATGGTGTTTTATACCATAGGTTTAGAAGCATAAGCCCCCGAGCATCCTTAGTAGACTAGTCGTTCAGCAACAGAACTAACAGTGAGTCCTCATCATTTGAGAATAGCATGATTGTTTTATTACTTTATTATTTTAGTAGTTCAGAGTCATTTGGGGATATATCCCATCAACTCCACAGTTTTTAGGCAATTTAGAGGCTTTCAGACTATAAAATGTTTCAGACAGTTTATTTTATTTTTCGGTATTGTTATACCCCATTACAGACATTGTTTTATATTTAGTATTAGTTTAATTTTGAACCTTGTGGCCTTACAACTTATATTTTACATATTTACAGTATATTATTCAGTGCTTAGTTACAAATATCAGTCATGGGTTAGCTCATGGTCCTTCGGGGTCATGAGCATCGTGTAACGTTCCACATACCAGATTCTGGGCGTTACAAGAAGTATCAAGTTTTGGGCTTTGAAACTAATCAACAGAACCAATAAAAATAAATTCGCATTGCCAATTTTCTTATGATTTTTGAGATTTTTCAATTGGTGAAAGTCTTTCCATCATGGCTTTCTTGAACCTTCATTTTAGATACGCAATACATATCGAAATCTAGTCTTAGTTAATTAGATAAATAGTAGTAGTAAATTACTAGCATATAAGCAACAATCCTATCTTTCGCCAATTCAGGAACTCCCTTCCAATTCTTGATGTCATGTCTAGCATTATGATGAAATTTCACTGAGAGCTCGGTAATAAAATCATTAGCTCCTGCACATACTACTACTTTCGATCTAGTGGGATAATCACTTTCAACTTTCCATTGTCATTTTCCTTACATTTCTTTTGCGTTAAAAGCTCGGTTATCTTTCCTCTCCCCTTTCTCTTTTTTTCTATAATAGTAAATAAAATTATTTAGATATAAATAAATAAAATGCAACTACAGATTTGGAGAGGCATAATTTAACAAATAAATCAATTTACCTGGAGGCGGGATTGTAGATACATCGACAGTTTCACCATTATTAGAAATATCCATATTCGTCATCATGATTGACTGCAATATATTAAAATTTTTAACAAATAAAGACTAATCAAAAGTAGAAATCAAGAAGGTTATGGAAAATAAAACTTCTATGGACAAAGAGATTCAATAAAATTATCAAGTTACAATTATCCAGACAAAAAACATTCATCCCTGTGAAAACTGTGGTGGGCATCAGTGTATTGTTGCCATACATTTCTATACGAAGTAGTAGTAGGGGCATTCCCTAAGTTGAGGTAAAGTACAATGCTTGCTGCACCAAGACCACTAGTTGTGGCTCTGTCGCATTTCAAATTAGAAAGATAGTTTGGGATTATTAATAATAATAATGTAGTTATGCATTGGAAAAGAGTGATGGTGACAACCAAAGCTACTTACAGTCATCCCTATGGACACTCCTGGGTCTTACAGCTCATAGATGAAGATATTGGAGAGAAATTTATTGTTTGGAGGGGTATGAAGATGACTCTCCTATCCCTTCCAAGAAAGTTCTCTCATGGAAACCTCCCTCGCACACTCTCAAGGCTACTACTAATGAAGCTGCATTTTAATTTTTGATTAACTCATCACCTTCCATCACACAATATATATTTATGACTGCAACTTTACCCACAGAAATATCTAACAAGTTGGTACAAAGTTTTCCCAATTGCAAACTACTGACTGGGCCTGGTATGCACTGCACAAACCCTGGCTTAGAAGAGGTCCTTGTAGATTTTAGTGGAGATGAAACAGCTAAAAAAAGTCCAGACACAGCTTTTCTCAACAAAAATAATGCCCTACTTCAGCAGGTGGAGGATAGTCCAGTTCCGAAAATAATTTCCTTCTGTAACAAACAACCATAAGATTTTGAGAGATAACTGATAGATGAAGGAACTAGCAATGTAAAAAAATCTCAAAATATACAGTCTAATAACAAGAACAAGGAGAAAAGAGGAAAAATATCAACTAAACCTCCAACCAGGAGGAAGCAAATGGAAAAGATATTCTCAGAGTATATCTTGGCAAAAATGGTAAGACCAATAATAAGAATGAAAAGAAGAGGAAAGAAAGTATAGGAAAAGGATTAACCTAAGAGAGGAAAATCTTACACAGACAATTGCAAAAGGAATTTGAATAATAGGAAGCTATATTAAAGAAAAACATAACCACTCAGAAGAAAGAATCCAACAAACAGATCCTAAAGGAGGAAAATGCCCTATGAGACTACATTCAATCAGATCAAACTTTACAAGATGACTTAAAAGAACAAAGAATTTCTATTACCATCTCAAAAGAGAACTAATAAACTCAGCCAAACCATTATGGAAGTATTATTTAGAACAACAAATAGTCCAAAGGAACCAAGAGCAACACTGTTATTGATAGAGTTAGTAAAAAAATGGACCTTAGATAAAGAAAATGTGTATTAAGGTAATAAGCTTCATCCTGATCTAACTAAACTTGAGAAGCAGTTTCGTAGCTTGAAGATGGAGAACATTTCTTTGTTCTTGGTATGCACCGATAGAGCATCCCAAGGTATTGACTTTGAAGGTGTAGACCACACAGTATTTTTTGATAATCCTCGAGACCCCAGTGAATATGTACGTCGTGTTGGCAAAGCTACTGGTGGCGCTGGAGGAAAAGAAAAGGCGTTCTTATTTTTCGTTGGGAAGGAAGTTTGTCTTGCTCAAAGAATAATGGAAATAAATAGTAAAGGCTATCCACTCCATGATGTGCCATTAATATTGACTTAGCATCTTGCAAAAGGGAGCATGGAACCTGGAAAAAAGACAGAACTCAAAAAGGCTTTTATTTTGCAAAACCTTATTTTGATTGTGTAGGATACATAGTACCTTGACACTCATTTTCAAAAATAAAAAGCAAAACCAAGGGTTGTATATTATATATTATATAATATCAAGTTCTCAAATTAAAAAAAAAAATCAATAAAGAAAAAGTTATCTCGATATTGACTTAAAAATCACATCCAATATTCATCCTCGACTTCATCATGTTCAGTAGTTTCTTCATCTGCAGAAGAGTCACTGAAGTCATCTAGGTCTTCATGATTAGACTCATCTACACCTACTAAGTCTACTTCTTCCTCGCTATTGAGAGAAGGTACTTCAACACTTACTCCATCAATATCTTCTCTTTGTGTTCTAATGTTATCATTGTCCAAGTCCACTTGTGGATTTGCTTCTCCTCTTTTAACTAAGTCAATTAGTTGAAACAATTCCATTTCATCTTCTTGTTGGGGAACATCATACAAATTTCGTGGTCATACTCTTATTACTGCATGCCATTTCTCACTTTTGCCATGTTTAACATAGTACACTGATTGAGTCTGTGAACCTAGAATGAATGGATCACTTACGTAATGGAGTTGCGTTATATATATAGATATGAATCCATATTCATCTTGTTTGTAATCTCTACTTTGACTACGACCTTGAGCAGGAACTTTAAACCAATCACACTGAAATAATATAACTGATTTATTGTTTATATATTGAATCTGTAAAATTCTTTTTATCTTTCCAAAATAATCAACATTTCCTGTATGTTCATCACTCTTCACCATCACACCACTATTTTGAGTTTTCAAACCTAGCTCAGATGCCACTGTTCGAAATCGAGAACCATTCAAGATATATCCATTATGACTAATAACACGAGGGTCCGGAGGTCTTATCAAAAATAGTAATTCTTCAATAATTCAATTATCACCATTCTTCTTTAACTATACACCTATAATATTTTAGTTACAAAATCATAATCGTTAACGTCAATTTTAAAAATTAAATTTATGAACCTTCAAATGATAGAGTTTACCTTTTCTTCAAACCACGAAGGAAATTCCTCCTTGTGTCTCTTGACTATGTTTCTATTATTCTTCTTTGTTAATATATCTAAATGTTCCCTATGGATTGTGAACATTTGAAAAAAAATAAAAATTAACACACAATTGTTTATTTATAAAAAAATGATGTAAGGGTAAAATATATCTTACTCAATCCAAGGTTTGACTTCCTCACAATTTTGGAGAATGTAAAAGTGGGCTTGATTGATTTCAAGAGTACTTAACTTTGTCCAAGAACCCCTTGATAGTGGTTTACCACCATAATTAAATATGGACAAGCTATTTGATCTATGCTAGAAGAATCAGAATTTCTATCTGGATGATTTTGCTTCGTTTCCATATTAGTCAAATATCTAGAGCAGAATATCATGCAATCTGCTGCTAGATAGCCTTCAGCAATTGATCCTTCCGTACGAGATTTTTTTGTGTGCATAACCTATCAAGGTTTGCAAAAATCTGTAAAGTATATATATTAATATTTTAACATATTTCAATTAAAAAATAGTTTAAAAAAGTAATAAGCCAACCTTTCAATGAAGTACACCCATCGAAATTGCACAGGACCACCCAACTTTGCCTCGTTTGTCAAGTGAACCATGAAACCAAAGAACGATGGTAAGAACACGTGTTCTAATTTACATAATGTAATGCATATGATTTTATCTAGCTGATCCAACTTCTCCATAACAACTCTTTAGCACATAAATCACTAAAAAATAGTGGCAATTTGATTGGTGGTTCATGTGCATCTTTTGGCAAGATTTTTTTGATGATAAGTGGTAAAAGCCACTGAAAAAGAACATGATGATCATGACTTTTAAGTCCATAAATTTTAGCTTCCTTGATGCAACGACTAATATTTGAAGCTTATGCATCATGAAACTTAACTTCTTTGATGAGTTGAAAAAATTGAATTCTTTCAGCGTTAGACATTGTACAACTTGCATGAGGAAGTATGTATTTATCCCCACTTTTTATGGGATGAAGGGACTTTTTGATTTTCGTGTCTTGTAGTCCAATCGAGATTTCAATGTATCCTTAGTTTTTCCTTCAATGTCCAACAACATTCCAAATAAACTTTCACTAATATTCTTTTCAACACGTATTACATCCAAATTATTTCTCAATAGATTTGAAGGGAAATATGGGAGTTCAAAGAATACACTTTTCTTTTTCCAATTATCACATCTTTTAGTATCTCATTTTTGTTTTTCTTGTGCTGCCATCGACTGACCTTTCTTAAAAAGGATTAAGTTGGACAAGCACATCTTTACCACTCAAAGCTTGTGGTGCAAGTCTTTCTTCCTTTGTATTGTCAAAATGAATTTTATTCTGCCGATAAGGGTGATTTATCTCCAAGAACCTACAATGACCCATGTAGCATTACTTTCGACCATGTTTCAAGTAATCTAAAAAAGTATCTACATGACAAACTGGACAAGCTAGTTTACCTTTAGTGCTCCAACCAGACAAAATACCATAAGCAGGAAAATCATTGATTGTCCACAATAAAGAAGTAAGTAATTAAAAATTTTATTTCACAAAAGCATCATAAGTCTCAATTCCATCCACCCATAATATATTCAAATCATCAATCAAGGGTTGGAGATACACGTCAATATCCATACCAACACTTTTTGGTCCAGGAATAAGTAAGGACAATAATAGACTAAATTGTTTCAGGCATATCCATAGGGGAAGATTATATGGAATCAAGGTGACAGGCCACATGCTATATGAATTATTCATTGAACCAAAGGGATTAAATCCATCTGAAGCAAGTCCAAGTCTTGTACTATGAGGATCTGAAGCAAAATTTGGATATTTTTTATCAAAAGTTTTTCATGCCAATGAGTCAGCTGGATGTCTTAACAATCCATCAACAATTCATTTATTTTTCAGCCACCTTATTTCTTATACGATTCCTTTCGTCATAAATAGTCGTTGTAATCTAGGTATTATAGGAAAGTAGCTAAGAATCTTTCTTGGAATACCCCTATTTTCTTATTCAAATTATCTGAAGCAACCTCATCATTAACATCTCCTTTTCTTATTGTCCATCTTTTTTCACCACATTTAGGAAATTGTTCAAGATCAGTATATTCCTTTCTATATAAGATGCAATTATTAACACAAGCATCTATCTTCACATAATCTAAACCCGAATCTTTTATTATCTTTTGAGCTTCATAAATATAATTTGGAAGCACATTCTCTTTGGGTAAAGCATCACTCAGTAATTTCAACAAATAATCAAATGAGGTATTACTCCATCCTTGCATACACTTCATTTGAAAAAGACGTACTATAAAAGAGAGTTTGGAGATCTTTTCACAATTTGGATACAACTCTTTTTGTGCTTCCTCTAATAACCTAAAGAAACTTCAGCTTCTATATTAGGCTCTTCATGCTCTGACTCAGTTGTCTCATTAAATTCATGATTATTATTGGGAACAACATGATACATATCATGCAACATTTCAAAAATGGGAGCATCATCAGGTTCTAAATTTGAATCTTCACTAATATTTGTTTCATTATTTGAAGATAAATCTGGCTCACCATGATTAATCCACCTTTTATAAGTTTGGATTATCCCCCATCTACGTAAGTCTGTTCTTACTTTGTCTCACATTTTCCAAAGAACATAATTACATTTCGTGCACAGACATTGAATTCTTACACCAACCTTAAGATTGGAAAATGTAAAGTTTAGAAATTGTTCCACACTATTTAAGTATTGCGTTAACGTCCTATTTCCAATATGCATCCAACTTTATCCATTATATACTTACCTATAGAGAGTTCCATATCAATAAACATAAAATTATATGAATTTTTCTTAGTAAAAAAATAAATAAAGTAAATGTTCATATTATAAAAAATAATAAACCCCCGGCTCAAGATAAAGAATAATAAACAAGGGGATGGATGACATAATAGAAATAACAACAACAACAACAAAAAACCCAGTGTATTCCCACAAAGTGAGGCCGGTAGCACTAGTGAAGGACTATGACCTCCATATCCATACAATTTAGCTATATGAAGATTTCTGCTTGAAACATGTGGGGGTTTAATAAGCTGTATCAAAATAAGAAACTCCCCCAAATAATTCAGAAAGAGAGATCGGTGGTATTAGATACTATAGAATATAAAGTTAATGAGAGAAAGGCTCAAAGTATTATGAATAAAGTAGTACCTGGATGGAAATGCTGAGAACTATGCATTAAATAAAAGAGTAAAATTTGGGTGATGTGGAACTTTAAATTTTTCGATGTCAATGCTATGCATACAAATCCACAACTAATCCAATACCTAGTCAAGAATCTAGCCACCAATATAATGGTAGAGTATACTGTTGTGTATGGCATGAATACTTTTAATGACATGAAAGGACTATGGGATGCTCTGGATGCACTGAACTAAAAAAGTTGCAAATTCCTAATTTGCAATGGGTAGTTTTTATAGTGTTAATGGAAACAAATAGAAGAATGGGGCTCAGGTGTAAGATATGGAAGTAAGAGACTTTGAACATATGATGTTAAGCACAAGATTCACAAACTCACGGTATTGGACCGGTGGGCCTTATAATGACTTATGGATGACAGAGTGGCCACACATGGTGATAGATGTTTGAGATCCATACTTTCAAAATTATTGTTTGGTTATGGTCACCACAAATGAGAAAACTGAAAATAAGGATAGAATCTTTAGTTTCATAAATCATCTTTTGAAGCATGTTGACTTTATATTATAACTATTATAGCTACTGCCTGGAGCAAAATTACTCAAGGGAGGTCTATGGTCAGAATATAGAATAAAATGAAGATGATGCATGGACACATGAAGTTTTTTAATACCAAGCATTGCTCCAATATTGAGTAAAATATTTTAGAGACAAGGGAATAACTGACAGCCCTCTAGGATGTTTTCAAGGACTCTTACTATATCCCTAACATGTACGCCAAAGAAAGAGCTAAAATTATCTTTTCAAAAGTGGATCAAAGAGGAAGAAAGTATTCTCAGGAAAAACTCAAGAGTTCAGTGGCTAAAACTAGGTGACGCAAACTCTAATTTCTTCCAAGATAAAATTAAAAGCAGAATCTCATAAAATCAAATTAGCTTCAGAGAATGGGGATATTATATGCACTAGCCAAGGTATAGAGGAAGAAGTCACAAATCTCTATAGGACACTAGTAGGATATTGTTCACCACAGTTATCAACAATACAATTCAATATTATGTAAATGGGTCCAATACTTAACAAAGATCAGCAACTACTACTAATAGCTCCCATAACCTAAGTTGCATGGAATATTCACTTTTGATGCCGCACATGTGTCAGATTCTCCAAAAAAAACACTAGTTTTGGCGAATTCAACACGCATCTATTGATATTTTTGAAGAGTTTGAGAAACATAGCCCGTAACAGTAGATGAAATTCAACTTGCCCTCAAAGTAATGGACCCTCTAGAGGCACTGAGTTGCGATGGATTTAATGCGGTATTTTTTTCATAAATCTTGGACCCCAATAGGGCATGACATTACTAAAACAATTCAATAATACTTTCAATCTAACTGAATCTATTCTTTCATCAATTGCACAATAGTCACGCTCATACCAAATGTCAATGGGCAATGATTCAAGACCTATGTTAGTCCAACCGATGCTGTAAAGCTTGTGTCCACTATGTATCTCGATGAATTTTGAGTAGTCGAGGTAACCAAGTCGTGTCGCAATAATAAATCAGGCGCTAGTGGGAGGCAATATACAAAGTGTAGTTGTAACCGTAATTAAAGTTTATTTGTTGTTTTTGTATAATTTGATGTGTTTATAAAGTGTGCAGGGCTGAGAATGTAGAAAGAAAGAAGTCTCTACAGTTAATAAGGGGTGATGGAAAGACTGACGAACCGTCAAGGACTCGACGGACCGTCACTTCCTCCATCATGCTAAAGAAAAAATTTGAAATTTTTGGATTAAACTGATAGATAGTCCGATGGATCATCTCAACTAGGCATGATTTAGATGTTTCTTGTAAGCCTCAACGGTTAACCTGGCGAGCTGTCGACACCTAACGGACCATCAGGTCAACCATCAACTTAACCCTAGTCATACGGGTTGGGTCGGGTTAATTTAAAGGATTATTTAATGCCCCGTATCTAAACCAAATGTTTTTAAACCAATAAGAAGAGGCGGTTACGTATGTTGCTACTTGTTCAAATCCTAAAACTGTTTAATTTCCTCTATATTCAAAGTATCTAGGATCAGTTATTCCCTTTTAAGACTCTCCCTCTTCCTTTTCTCTCTTATTTAAACAATACTATCCCTCTCTTTCTCTTATCACAACAAAAGTTATCACTCACTGACAAAGGCTTTAAGTTTTCTTTACTTCTGAATTGCAAGTGAGAAGAGTGAAGTACTTCACCTTCAAGGTATGATCATAACCTTATTCATCTTCTTTGAATTGCTAAATATAGAGTGAGTAAGTTGTTGTTTGTGAAAGAAAATTCCTTCTTGTTTGTGCTTTGTTCTGATTGTAATCTTAAAGTAGAACCCAAGTGTGCATTATTCTGGATGAAGTCTGAGTAATCCATGTACTGAAAGCGATAAAAGTTGCACTTAAACACTAAGTTCATGCCATTTGTTGTGTTAAAAAGCGAGAATGTACACTAGGTGTTCGAAAAATGTCAAAGTGAGGTCTGAAACTAAAAGGGGATGTTGACGTTCACTTTGGCGGACCGTCAGACCTGTGATGGATTGCCAGGTAGCCCGTCGCAAAGTTGTCAAAAATGATGTTTACTGGATAAGGCGCGATGGATGACTTGGCAGACCGTAAGTAACCTGACGAATCACCTGGTTAACCATCACAGAACTCTGAGATTCAGGACACACTAGTTAAGGCCTTACAGTGAGTCTGATAGACCGTCGTAGTCTAGATGGATAGTCATACCTACCATCAAGCCATATTTTCACTATTTTAGATTGATTTTAAACTACAAACTGATTCGTTGCTCCCTTTTCAGGCATTATGGCATGGAAAATCCCTCTTACCAGAGGCGATGGTAGAGCACAAAAGGGAAGAGACGAGCCAGCCAAGATTGAGGAGAACCCTTTCTTCAATACTTAGTAATGAGATAAGGAAACCCACACACTCTCCCAGTCTGAAGAGAAGAGTGAGAGAAGCACTAGTAGCACCATTTCGAGCCCTAACGAGAAAAGGGTCAATACATCTAACCCCAATCCTATTGAGGTGAAACATGGCCCTATTGAGATGGACACTGAAGAGTAAACTGTGGTTAATAGCAAAAACCCTCAAATGAGAGAGGCACTCAGTTGGAAAATTGAGGGATCAAAGAACAAGTTCCTTGATAGACTGAAACCGATGACGAGGAGGCCAATCAAGAGGCTAATCTTCGAAGAGTACCAAATAGTGATGAATAAGCTGCACAAATATCCAAAATTGGAGAGGCAATTCGATGAGTATGATGGGCCTAGATGAGCAAGCCTCTCGGTTCATATCAATTGAATCTAGTAAGGGAGTTTTTTGCTAATTATTTGGCACTGATAGAGAAAGATTATCCCAAAGACACAAAGATATCAGACTTTCTAAACAGAGAATCAGTTCTGATGAGAGAAGTTAACATTGATATATCAGCTCAAACAATCAACAGTATGTTGTTTGGGCATGACTATGAGGCACCAGTTGCGGTTCCTAATCTTGAGTATCGTCTGACTTTAGCATCGAATCAAAGTATTTGGTTATCTGGGATACAGATTGATGACGGCAACCCCACCTGGGAAACCAACCCATGAGAGTGCATTTCTAAATCCTCCCTTTATTTCCAAGCTAAATTCTGGTGGGCCATTGTTCAATTGAGATTGATGCCAATAGAAGGTGATGCCAATTTGGATAGTCACAGAGCTATGCTGGTGGCCATTTTGATTGCAGGTCTTAAGAATAATTTTGGCCAAATCATTGCTAATGAAATGTTTGTGAGGGAATACAAAGTGGCAAGTGCACTACCATTCCCGTGATTAATCACGGAGATATACAAGCAGGCAAATATTCTTCTGATTCGTAGAGTTGATAATATAGTTTGGGCTACACATAGGTAAGACATTGAGAAATCAAAAGATGACTCAAAGTTTGAGATGCGAATCAAAAAACCTCCAGCCTACTAAACATAGTCAGCCCCAGCTCCTGATACTACTAAAATTCCTACAGGTATGCCATTGTCCATCACTACTTATATGCCACCTGATTATGTACCACCAAGTACATCTGCAGGATCAAAATCTATGTCACCAATGGGTGGTACATATTATTCATAGTACATATTAAGCTACAGAAGAAGTTTAAGAAGTAGCTCGACACATGGGCTCCACAATTAAAGCCTTTTGTTGATCAAATTATAGTTGAGGCAATCCATCCATTTTAAAACATTCAGATTAGTATGGACCATATGGAAGAGAGAATCAACAAAAGGCTGGATATGATGTCCATTCCAGATCTTGCTAAGTTCAGGGCAGAGTTTAAGCAAGCACAGGCTAACATAGCAGAGTTGAAGAGTAAGCAGTCACAACAACCCATTTTTGACCCCTCTTTAGTGATAAGTGATAAAGATGAAGGTATTGTTGTCTTGATGGGGAAATAATTGAAAGACAAAGGCAAGCAGGTAGATAAAAGTGCAGATAAAAGTACGGATAGAAGAACTGCCAGAAGCAATGATACCGAAAGAGAAAGAAAATTATGATATGAGGAAAACTATAAAAAGATTGAGGAGAGATGAAGAGAAAAGGAGGAAGAAGGCAGCATATAAAGCTACAGGAGTTTTTACCAATTCTACCCCAGCAAGGGGGCCCAATTCAGACCCAGCTCGAGATGTGATACCTCCAATTCAAGAGGAAGAGATTGTGAGTAGCCCTACCATCATAGCCTCACCATATTTCAATGATGCCTCATCTGAATAAGAGGTTTTACAAGTATTCCCCACCTCTGTACTATTTTATATACATTGAGGACAACATATTTATTTATGTGGGGGTGGGTGTACTTGTACCATGGGGGTTTTTATTGCTTATGTTATTTTTCTCCCGTGTGCTATCTAGTAAAACTGGCATATGTAGGATTGCATTTTATTTTCTTAGGTTGTGATGTAAATATTTGTTTGTTAATGTTTATTTATAAAATATCTTTTATTTTAGCATCTTGTTATATATATGGACGACGAATGACTTTGGAATAAGGCTATGAACATATTTGTATGACTATTTTTTCTTGTCTTTTAGCATATGTTGAACAACCTTTGGTGATTCTGTAATTAGTATTAGGATGCAAAGTGTGCATGAATATGTGATGTAACTAATCCCAGAAGTTAGTCCAATAAGTGTAACTCATGTGCTTGTGTGTGGGAGCATTTGTTTTAGTTCTTGTATGGTTATACGCCTAGAACTTGCCTGGTTTATTGATGTTGTTTTGTGAGTGATTCAATAAGATATGATAGCAGGCCTCCTTTTACCTTCAGTCCACTTAGCCTAAATAAGTGACCCACCAAAGAGATTTTACCATTTTTGAATCCTTTCTGAGCTTATCTTAATTTTTCTTCATTCCTAATAACTCTAAATTAACTCTCTTTAGGTTGTTAACATTGAACTTTGGCCCTGGTCCAATATTGTACATTGTGCACCTTAATTTAGGCGAAACACCTAAGTTGAGGGTGGATACTATCAAGATGTTAGCAGTTTAACAAAAAGGTGGTTTAGAGCTAAAATAAAGCAATCGACCCTAATCTATTTAAGATATTGTGCACCTTAACTGATTGCATTAGAATAATTTCAGTGTGGATGATGCTTCTAAAAAAAGTAAATAAAAAAGGGGGTTATGGCAAAGTGTGAATGAATAATAAAATTGTAACTGAGCTGGTAAAGTAGTAGCCTTGGTGAGTAGAATTCAAGGGAAAAGGGAGTTAAGTTTGAATGTTGAGTCACTTTTTCCAAAATTTGTCCTCATCTAGCCATGGAGCCTCATTAAAAGCCTAAAAAATACCTTCTTGATCATTGTGAATCAACCATAAGAGAGCATTATATGATAAGGGCAAGCCTATGGGTGTGTATGCTATGTTTGTAACTTTTTTTATGAGTGTGAGAGTCTTGATTTTTGTCTAAAAAATATAATGAGTGGTGGATTTCATTGATTGTGGGGTCAACTTGAGTTACACTTAGTTTTGCTGTCCCTGTGGGATATTATATGTGTTTTTGTGTGTTACTGAACTATAAACGACGTCGGTTGTAGATCCTTGATGTGTTGAGCCAATATGAGTTAGATGACAAGTGAATGGTTGAGTGAAATATAGTTCAACAGTTGATTGTCTGTCATTGTATTATTCATGTAGACAATTTGGTGTTGAGTTGCTTGAGGACAATCAAATGTCCAAAGTTGAGGATGTTG
Organism: Capsicum annuum; assembly: GCF_002878395.1. Taxonomy (NCBI): domain Eukaryota; kingdom Viridiplantae; phylum Streptophyta; class Magnoliopsida; order Solanales; family Solanaceae; genus Capsicum; species Capsicum annuum. Next base: position 162,436,170 of record NC_061114.1, on the reverse strand, counting down.
ATGTTTCGACTTTTAACGGAATATTTTACATCTTTTTCAAGGGATAATTGTATGTTTTCAAGCGACTGATGTTGTATTTAATACTGAACTTTAATGTTATCAGGTCAAAGATATAGCTGGAGGAGAAACTTGGAAAATACCAGAAAAAGGGTCACTCACAGTCAAACTGGTGGATCGCCAATCAAGTGACGGTCTGTTAGAATGACCGTCAAGGTTAAACAGAATGGATCGATTTGAAGGACTCCTGCAACGGTCCAAGTGACGGACCGTTGGACCCCTGATAGACCGCCAACTTGTCCATCAGGTTGAAAGAGAATATGTGATTTAAAAGGATCAAGCGACGGCCTATGCGACGAACCGCCGGACCAGCAATGGTCCGCCAACATGAACATCAACCCTTAACTAGAACATGGCACTTTGGGACCTTCAGGGTCCATGTGACGGATCGTCAAGCTTCTGATGGGCCGTCAACATGACCGTCAACTTTGACGTGGCTTTACAGAATTCGAATTTTAAATTCTTTGTACCTGGGAACATATAAACACCCAGTTTAGGTTTTATTTAGGTATCTTTTATTATATTTTCATTTTTGAAACATATTGTAATGGAGTATTCCTTGAGATTCAAGCTAGAATTGTGGATCTAACCATTTTTATTCTACTGAAGATTCAAGAACAATTCTTATGATTTTTGTAAGTAAAATTCTGAATTCATTTATTAATAACACAATGATTTCTTCTCTTTCTTCTGTGGAGATGTGTGGCTAAGCTCCCATAACTATGGTTATGAGAGCCTTTATGTGATTAGATGATTGGGGTTGTGAAAACACTTAATTTTCATGGTTAATTGAAGTTGTATAAACCCTTCTTCACATTAATGACTTTTCTTGGTTGCAAACTTGAAAGGTGAGCCCAAGAACATCACTTGTGCAAATAGAAAACTGCTTGTTGGGAAAAAAAGAGGCTTACATGGAATCTAAGGGCTTTAATCTTTGGGTTAAGGGTTGATTCCTTAACAGGATCAACCCACATGAGAGAATAGTTGTATAAGTTAATGCATCCTTTAAGTTTGAGAGAATTGAAAGATAAACTACCTATTTAGGTTGAGAGATAAATTGGTAAATTATTGGATTCAAAAACTCTTACAATTGAGATTACTAATTGGAAATTCAATATAATTCACAACCCTAGCTGCTTGAACATCTCGATAACCATAACTCTAGTTTGTCTACTCTCATTAAATTATTATTTGCAATAAGAATCACTGGCTGGAACACTTTCTGTTACAAATATTGAGATATAATTCATAAATCAAAACCCCCCTTTAATTTGAAACCTTTGATCAATAGTCTAGGAACAACCATAAACTTAGTAAACATAGTATTCCCTGTGGTATTCGACCCTAACCTAGTTGGGTTCTATATTTGACAGCAACCGCTTACACTTTTTAATGAGAGTTGTAATTTGGGTGTATTATGTACTGAGATACACTTGGGTATCGAGACTCGTCTGAAAAACCTTACAAAAGTGAGAGGAAAATTGAGTACCTATATCTGAAAGAATGGATAATGGAACCCCATGCAATTTCACCAACTCCCTAAGATAAACCCTAGCCTAATCCACAACTGAGTACACAGTATGAACTGGCAAGAAATAGGATTATTTGGTTATTCTATCTGCAATAACCCAAATTAAATTATGATGACGGCACGTACTGTCATAAAATCCATGTTTACCACTTTCTACTTCCAAGTAGGGATGCTGAACTCCTACAATGTACCACTAAGCCTTTTCCGCTCAACTTTTACCTTCTGACAATTCGAGCACTTAGCCACAAACTATGTAATATCTTTCTTCATACCACTCCACCAATAGATTTCTACAAATCACAGTACATCTTGGTATCTCTGGGGTGAATTGAGTATCTCACAGCATGCGCTTCTGGAAAAATTCATTGTCTCAACCCATCAAAACATGGAATACATAACCTGCCAAGACAATGAAGCACACCATCTCCCCCTTATGATAAAACCTCTACTTTCTGATCTCTAACTACCTCCTTCAACTTAACCAAATTGGGATCCCTATCTTGTTTTTCTTTCACTTTGGCAACCAATGAAGATTTCGATCCATTCCTAACCCATATACTACTCTCAGCTGAATCAACCAATCGAACACCTAATCTAGTAAGTTGATGAACCTCATAGGCTAAATTCTTCTTATCTCCCTCAACATGAGCAACACTACCCATGAACAATCTACTAAGGTCATCTTCCACTATATTGGCCTTGCTCGGATGATACAACATGCTCATATCATAATTTTTTAACAACTCAAGCCACCTTCTCTGACAAAGATTCAAATCTTTCTGTGAGAACACATACTGCAAACTTTTGTAATCTGTAAACACATCAACATGAACCCCATAAAGGTAATGCCTTCAAATTTTCACAGCAAAAACAACCGCTGGTAACTCAAGATCATGGGTAGGATAATTTTTCTCATGGGGTTTAAGCTATCTAGAGGTGTAGGCTATGACCTTTCCTCTCTACATCAATACAAAACCAATAGCAACTTTGGAAACATCATAGTAAACTACAAATATATCAGAAACATCTGGCAAAGTCAAAACTAGGGCGAAAGTGAGTCGAGTCTTTAATTCCTGAAAACTCTTTTTTTAAGAATCTAACCACTGGAATTTCACTTTCTTCTGAGTCAATCGGGACATCAAGGATGCAATAGAATAAAAATCCTTCAATAAACCATCTGTAATATCTAGCCAAATTCAAGAAACTCCTAATATCTAATAGAGAGATGGGTCTAGGCTAGTTTCTCATGGCTTGAGACTTTTGAGAGTCAACTCGAATGCCATAACCAGAATAATATGGCCAAGAAAAGCTATTGATCTAAGCCAAAATTTTTACTTACTAAATTTGGTGAACAACTGATAAGTTCTAAGGTTCTGTAACATAATTCTCAAGTGGCCAACATGATCATTCTCACTACAGGAATAGATAAGGATATCATCAATGAAGAGTATAATGAACATGTCCAAGTACTACTTGAGCACTCTAATCATCAAGTCCATGAAAGCTATAGGGGCATTTGTTAGTCTAAAAGACATAACTAGGAATTCGAAGTGACCATATCGAGTTCTGAAAGTTGTCTTCAGAATGTCACATTCTCTGACTCTAAGCCAATGATAGATAGATCTGAGGTCTACCTTAGAGAAATAATTGGCACCCTGAAGTTGGTCAAACAAGTCATCAATTCTGAGGACTGGATACTTATTCTTGATAGTGACTTTGTTCAACTAACAATAATCGATACACATTTTGAGAAAACCGTCTTTCTTATGCATGAACAAGACTCGGGAGCCCCAAGAAGAAATAATGGGCCTAATTAAACCCTTATCTAAGAGATCCTTTAACTGTTCTTTCAACTCCTTCATCTTGGATGGAGCCATTCTATAAGGTAGAATAGAGATGGGCTGGGTATCTGGAAGGAGATCTATTCCAAAGTTGATTTCCCTTTCGTGAAGATCTTCAGGGAACATATCTAAAAATTCACTCACTACTAGAATTGACTCAGGACTTGGAGTCTTAGAACTAGAGTTTTTGACTCGAACAAGATGGTATACACACCCTTTTGATATCATCCTTCTTACTTTAATATATGAAACAATCTGACCCTTAAGCACTAGGTACTACCCTTTCATTCAATGACTGGTTCATTAGGAAACTAAAATTAAACGACTCTATTTCTACAGTAAACTGAGGCATAGCATGAGTGAAGCAAATCCATGATGAGAATGACATAAAAATCAGTCATCTCTAACTTTACAAAATCAACCAAGGTGATTTTCTGAGATACTATAATTGGGCAGTTTTTGTATACCCGTATAGCTTTAATAGATTTACCCACTGGGTTAGAAACTAAGAAAGGTTCTATTAATGTTTTGGGACTAACATTGAAATTGATTGCTATATAGGGAGTTATAAAAGAAAGTGAAGCTCCGGGGTCTAATAAAACATACATATAAAGATGAAAAACTTGTAACGTACCCATAATGACATCAGAAGAACTTTTTTTATCATGCCATGTCTGGAGTCCATACAATCGGTTCTGGCGCTACCCACTGAGTTGGGGACCTACTAGAGTTGATGACGAATTGGACTGGCCCTATTGGCGCAAATCCTTTCCCTTCTGAGAAACTACTGTACACCCTGCAGCCTATCTTTCCACATCCAAAAAACATATCACTGCTAGCCTTACATATACACTAATGATTCGTACCATATTTTATGCAAAGCAGATTAGTACAACCATTATTCACACTACCCTGGTACTTAAAGCCTAGCGCTCTATCCCAACTGTCATTCCTGAACTTGGGCACTAGCGCTCTAGCTAAAGATGGAGTTGGGACTAAAAATTTCTAAAGGAACTAAAAATGGTTGCCACTTTCTGTCATTGTCTGAGAAAATTTAAAACCACCAGTTCTGGCTTTCTTATTCTCTCTCTATCTATCTATCTTTCTCTCTCTCTCTCTTTTTCCTTTAGCTTATCCTTCTCAATCTACTGAGCATGAACTATAAGTCTAGATAAGTCCATATCCTTTATCAACATGGTGGTCCTACACTCCTTGACCACACTATCAGATACAAACTTACTCATTCTAGACCTATTGTTGCCACTATAGTAGGAGCATACCTCGCCAACTAAGTGAACTTAAGCGAGTACTCTTTCATACTCATATTACCTTTCTTTATATTGATGAAATGCTACACCTTCGCTTCCCTTAACTCTAAAGGGAAGAACCAGTCTAAGAAAGCGGGGGCAAACTCCTCCCACTCAATAAGCCCTACAACAAAACCACGGTCCTTCTTTCACTACTTAAACTAGGTGTGAGAAACATCCTTTAACTGATAAGCAGCTAAGTCTTCACTCTCACTTAAAGTGACTCCTATGATATCTATCACCTTTAGAACCATATCCAGAAACTCTTGCGGATCCTCCACAAATTTTGATCCCGAAAACATAAGGGAATTATTTAGGTGAAATCCCGAATCCTAGTTACAACTATATTTGCCACTGGATTGGCTGGGGCAATATATTGCTTCTTGTTCTTAGCGGCAACTGAATGGGCTAAAGTCATGTAAGCATCCCTGAATTTAGCACGTAAGACATACTCAATCAGGAGATCTTCCTGGATAGGCGAAGGTGCGGGCTAATCCCTATTTCTTCTTTCATTGTTCTTTCTGGGAGGCATTGTCTGTGATATAATAAAGGATGAATTAGAAAAGGATTTTAAATAGAGCTCATGCTCTTTCACACAACATAAATAATGAAATAAGGGACACTTTTCAAAAATATCTCAGAGCCCCTTTCCCATAAGTATGACGCGTTTCACACTCATGCAGAAGACTCTACTCAATGCGGCTTTTAGACTCCCTAGGAAACCTTAAAACCTGGCTCTGATACCAATTTTATCATGACCTAAGGCTACCCCTTAGTCGCAAGAACGATGCTTACATCCCCAAGTGACTACAAGCTAACCCATGAGCTGGTACCTACTATGACCACTGAGTAAAATAATAATAATAATGAACATGCACTTAAGATAAACTGATAAGGTCATAAAAGAATCTGAATACTGAAATTATGATTAAATACCAAGTCTAAAACATCTGATAAAATACTAGGAACCAAACGATCTATCTAAAATACTAATTAGACTGATAAAAACTGACTAATAATCTAACTGACTGTCTGATTAACTGAAAGCCTCTAAATGACTGAGGAGTTGATGGGATAGGCCCCCAACTAACTCTAACTGACTAAAAATAATGAAATACTTAAATAACTAAATAAAAGATAATGTTTCATCGATGGATGAGGACTTACCATTAGTGCTATGGAGTAATGCTGGGCTATTTAAGTATGGTCAGGAAACTGTGTGTCTAAACCTATGTTATAAGACAACATAGCGCAAAAAAGAGTATACGGTAAGTACTTTGAATGTACAGGTATATAAGATAAGGACAGCTAAAATGCATAAGGTAACTAACATGAATGCGTGACATATAATATCTAAGGATGCCATACCAAAATAAATATGAAACTGAGAAAAATTGGAAATTTGATATACTGAAAACTGTATAATTGAATAACCAAAAATCTGTACACTTGGTCAAGCAGACCTGAACTGAAAACACACTGAATATTGTACTAATACTGTGGAAGGTATCATATAACTGATATACCCTCATCTATGCTAATTGGGGTCCAACCTATAACCCCAGTTGGAAGGGTGTTAGTACCGTGCCATGGATACTAACACTGGCTATGTGGATCCACTAAACGGGTATCCCGAAGGACTAAGGAGCCAACCTCTATTAGTAAGTGATCTCATGAGACATGTGTCAACCCTCAACTGGCAGGTAGACATCTCAAACCTACGTTGGCTACGTAGTTTTGGAATGCAGGGATCGCTACTAGGGTCACACCCTCTACTTGCAGGTGAGCCCCTATCCCTAAGTTGACTTACTGCTAAATCCTACTCCCAACTAAACTAACATTAGAACTAAACTGAACTAAGTTTAACTAAACATGATTACATAACTGATAGTGCTCCTCATGATTATATCAACTGAGTAAATAATAGGACTCATGGTTTAACTAAATTATTGCTGGAATGATCTGAATTCATGTAAAAATACATAGGTATCAGGTATTCATAACCCGCGAGCATTGAATGATCATTGAATACAATAAGAAGTTTAAAAACTACAGTAGAGGTTCATGGTTCAAAACCTATAGGCATAGATATTTCATCAAACATGTGGGGATCATAAATTTAAACATGGGAATGTCTTATGTATGAGGAAAACAACATGATTGCATGACTAATAATCATAAATTGGGGATTTAACATGAAATTCACTTAAGATAGGACATGGGAAACTGAAATTCAAAACATGGGCAAATCAAATCTTCTATGGGATCATACATGGGCCGAATTGAATTTAAATTACCATGAATACATGAAATGAAACCCTTATTGAACACATAAAATACCATAGTAGTGGAAAATTCCATAATTTAATCAAAAGGGAGGGTTTCGGGGATCCATGGGTGAAAGGGACCCATGGATGAATACTTCACATACCTGTAGTAGAAGTTTTAGGAAAGATTTCTTGCAATTGTTCTTGCTTATAAAAAACTCTAGTTATTGTTCTTAAGTATGAGAGAGGAGATTAACATGTTAAGTGTTTGATTTTTAAGATAAAATAGGCTTCTTTAAGGGTTATAAGTCCTGGGTAGAAGTTTTAAGTATGAAAAAGACCAAAAAAAAACCTTAAAAACCCTCTGGAAATTGTTTGGGAGCCATCTCGACGTGTTTAGGCAAGACTCATATGTTCTGGGTATGATTCGTACCTTGAGTCTTACCCAAGAACCCAAATTTCAATCCCTACTATTATGGGTACAACTCCTCCTGATGACTCGTATAGTCTGGGTACGAGTTGTATCTGTGAGTCCGACCCTACTGGTAGCTTTGACAGTGCTTTAGTAATTTGGCCATAACCTATCACCCCGATATTGGATTAAGGTAAAATTGGTATCATTTGAAATATAATTCAATTATATATTTGTTGATGGATCTTTAGCTAATAAATTCTTCGTAGAACAAATGTTATCCTCGTTTGAAGAAGAATATAGTTATATACATCCAAAGAATTTATAGCTGTTAGATGTTTTGACTTGTCTCTAAGTTAGGAGAAGTTTAAGGACTTAATATATGCCCAAGTAACTTATAAAGATATCAAAACATAAGGCTTGATTCTTGTATCCTTCACTGATCAGGATACAAGTCGTATCATACGACTCATATCAAGTCATACAACTAGCACTCATCCTCTCGTACCCCGGACAGAACTTATCTCACCTCACAATGACTTGGTTTTGACTTACCTTGTACGACTTGTATGATCACCTTATGACTTTCAAGGTTTAAGTCATACCATAAATAGAATATCACCAACCCCATACTATCACGGGTACGAGTTGAACATATGACTCGTATGATGTCTATACGACTCAATGGTATGAGTCGTATGTTCTACAGTAACCTCAAACCATGGGGTATTATAATATATCCTCCTTGGGAATATTTATCCTTGAATGATACTGGATAGACTATGAACACTAAAGCAAATGAGATCATATACTAAACATGTATGACTTAAACATGATAACATGACAGAGTATGAAGCATGATACATGAACTAAATTGATTTTGTGAATGCATGCAATTACATGGGAATGGTTATACAGCTGAAACTGAGAATGGAAAAGAGTCAATCTAAAGAAAATCATCACCTCAAGTTGTATCTGAGTTTGCGGAGAAAATATGAGGGTACTTGGTTCGCATATCTACTTTTACTTCCCATGTAGCTCCCTCGCCAAACTGATTCCTCCGTTGAACTTTAACCAAGGGAACTTCTTTATTCCTTAGCCTGTGAATCTAATGATCAAGGATCACAATTGGAACTTTTTCGTACAAAAGGCTATCCTGAACACCCATACATTCTAAAGGAACAACAAAAGCTGAATAATGAATACACTTCTTTAATATAGAACCATGGAACACCAGGTCTACTGATACCAAATCTACGGGAAACTCAAGCTCATAGGTTACCTTTCCAAAACGGCTTAAAATTCTATAAGGGACAACATAGAGGGGACTAAGTTTCCCCTTCTTGCCAAATCTCTTCACTCCTTTCATAGGATAAAATTTCAAATAGGCCAAGTCACCAATATCAAACTTAAAATCTCTTCTTCTCACATCTGCAAAAGATTTTTGACAATATTGGGTTGTCCTTAGCCTTTCTAGAATTAATTGAAATTTCTCCATAACCTCAAACACCAAATATGGACCTATCAAAGTGGCATCACCTGCTTCAAACCAACCAATAGGAGATCTACATATCCTCCCATAGAGAGCTTCAAACGGAGCCATCCAAATACTAAAGTGATAAATATTGTTATAGGTAAACTAAAAAAAAATTAAGTGGTCATCCCAACTACCTTTAGAGTTGATAACACAGGCCCTCAACATGTCTTCTAAGGTCTGAATGGTCCTATCTGCCTGACCATCTGTTTGAGGATGAAAATCTATATTGAGATGGACTTAGGTACTGAGAACCTTTTGAAAAACCTTCCAAAAGTAAGAGGTAAACTGAGTACGTCTATCTGAAATGATGGATAATGGAACCTGGTGCAATTAACAACATCCCTAAGATAAAGCCTGGCTTAATCCTCAACAGAGTACAATGTATGAGCTAGTAATAATTGGGTTGCTTTGGTTATTCTATTTGCAATAACCCAAATCAAATCATGCTGATGGCACGTACGGGGAAAATCCATGTTTAACGCTTCCCACTTCTAAGTGGGGATACTAAACTCTTACAATGTACCACTAGGAATTTGGTTATCAACCTTTACCTACTGATAATTCAAGCAGTTAGCCACAAACTCTGTAGTATCTTTCTTCATACCACTCTACCAATAGATTTTTGAAAATCACGGTACCTCTTAGTGTCTCTAGGGTGAATAGAGTATTGTGCACCATGCATTCCTTCTAAAATTCATTGTCTCTACCCATCAACACATGGAACACATTACCTGCCTTGACCACGAAGCACACCTCTTCCCCTTGCAAGAAAACCTCTACTATCTGATCTCTAATTTCCTCCTTCAACTTAACCAAACAGGGATTTCTATCTTGTTTTTCTTTCACTTAGTCAACCAATGAAGATTTCGAACCATTCCAAACCCATATACTATCCTCAGCTAAATCAACCAACCGAATACCTAATCTAGAGAGCTGATGAACCTCATAAGATAAGTTCTTCTTATCTCCATCAACATGAGCAACACTACCTATGAACAATCTACTAAGGTCATCTGCCACTACATTGGCCTTTCCTAGAGGATATAACACACTCATATCATAATCTTTTAACAACTCTAACTACCTACTCTGACAAAGATTCAAATCTTTCTGTGTGAACATATACTTCAAACTTTTATGATCCGTGAACACATCAACATGAACCCCATAAAGGTAATGCCTATAAATTTGTAAGACAAAAACAGCCATTGCAACCTCAAGATCATGGATAAGATAATTTTTCTCATGGGGTTTAAGCTATATAGAGGTATAGGCTATGACCTTACCTCTTTGTATCAATACAACACAAAGACCAACTCTAGAAGCATCACAGTAAACTACAAATCTATCAAAACCATATGGAAAAGTCAAAACTAGGATGGAAATAAGTCAAGCCTTCAATTCCTGAGAACTTTTCTCGTAAGAATCTGACCACTAGAATTTAACTTTCTTCTGAGTCAATCGGGAGATGAGGGATGCAATAGAATAAAATCCTTCAACAAACCATCTTTAATAGCCCTCCAAACCCAAGAAACTCCTGATATTTGATGGATAGATGGGTCTGGGCCAGTTTTTCACAACTTCGGTATTTTGAGGGTCAACCTGAATTCCATCACCAAAAAATATGGCCAAGAAAAGCTATTGATGTTAGAAAAAAATTGCACTTACTAAATTTGGCGAACAACTGATAAGACCTAAGGGTTTGTAGCATAATTCTTAAGTGGTCTACATGATCATTCTCACTATAGGAATAGACAAGGATATGATCAATGAAGACTATAAAGAACTTATCCAAGTACTGCTTGAACACTTTGTACATCAGGTCCTTGAAATCTTCAGGGGCATTTATTAGTCCGAAAGACATAACTATAAATTCAAAGTGATCATACCGAGTTCTAAAAGTTGTCTTTGAAATGTCACAATCTCTAACTCTAAGTTGATGATAGCTAGATCTGAGGTCTATCTTTGAGAAATAACTGGCACCTTGAAGTTAGTCGAACAAGTCATTAAATCTGGGGAGTGGATACTTATTCCTTATTAGGACTTTTTTAATTAACGATAATTGATGCACATTCTGAGAAAACCATATTTCTTACCCATGAACAAGACTGGGCTGCCCCATGGAGAAACACTGGGCCTGATGAAACCCTTATCTAAGAGATCTTTTAACTATTCTTTCAACTCTATAAGCTCGGTTGGAGCCATTCTCTTAGGTGGAATAGAGATGGATTGGGTATCTTGAAAGAGATTTATTCCAAAGTTGATTTTCCTTTTCGGAGGAATTTTGGAAATATCTTCAAGGAACATATCTGAAAATTCGCTCACTACTGGAACTGACTCGGGACTTGGAGTGTCGGAACTAGAGTCTTTGAATTAAAAAAATGGTAAACACACCCTTTAGATATCATCTTTCATGCTATAAGATATGAAAAAATCTAACCCCTAAGCACTGAGGTACAACCCTTTAATTTAATGACTAGTTTATTAGGAAGCTGAAACTGAACGATTCTATTTCTGTAGTCAACTAAGGCATAGCATGAGTGAAGCCAATCCATTCCGAGAATGACATCGAAATCAGTCATTTCTAAATTTACAAGATCAACTATGGTGATTTTTTGAGATACTATAATCGAAAGTTTCTGTATACCTGTCTAGCTATAATAGATTTACCCATTAAGGTAAACACTAAGAAAGGTTCTAATAATGTTTTGGGACTGATACTGAAATTTATTATTATATAGGGAGTTACAAAAGAGAATAAAGCTTCGGGGTATATTTAAATACACACATAAAGATAAAAGACTTGTAACGTACCCATAACTACATTAGGACAACTTTCCAGATTATGCCAAGCCTGGAGTGGACATGTTGGAGATGATGATGGATTGGACTGACCTTGTTGGCACAAATCTTTTCCCCTTTAAGAAACTACTGGAAACTCTATGACTCTGTGGCCTAGCTTGGAACATCCAAAATACACATCACTTTTCATGCTTACACATACCCTAATGATTCCTACCATATTTTTCACAAAGTAGATTGGTACGACCACTGTTCACACTACCCTGGGACTTAAATCCTAGTGATCTATCCCGACTGTCATTCCTAAACTTGGGCATTAGAACACTATCTGAAGATGGAGATGGGGCTGGAAATTTCTAATGGAACTGATAATTTTTACCGCCTTCTGTCCTTGGCTGAGAAAAGTTAAAATTATCAGTTCTGGCTCTTTTGTTCTCTCTCTCTTTTTCCTTAAGTTTCTCCTCCTCAATCTGCTGAGCATGAACAATAAGTCTAGATAAGTCCATTTTATTTATCAATATGGAGATCCTACACACCTTGACCACACTATCAGATGCACCAGATACAAACTTACTCATTCTGAGAAAAGTTAAAACTTTTATTTCTGGACCTTTTGTTCTCTCTCTCTCTTTTTCCTTAAGCTTGTCCTTCTGTATCTACTGAGCATGAACAACAAGTCTAGATAATTCCATTTTTCCTTACCAACATGGAAATCCTACACTCCTTGACCACACTTTCAGAAACACCAGATACGAACTTACTCATTCTAAACCTATTGTCTGCCACCATAATAGGAGTATACCTTGCTAACTAAGTGAACTTAAATGAGTACTCCTTTACACTCATATTACCGTGCTTTATATTAATGATCTTCTACACCTTTGCTTTCCTTAACTCTAGAGGAAAGAACCTATCTAAGAAAGCGGTGGCAAACTCCCCCCACTTAACAAGCCCTGCATCAACACTACGGTCCTCCTTCCACTACTTAAACCAAGTGTGAGCTACATCTTGCAACTGATAAAAAGCCAAGCATGCACTCTCACTTGAAGTGACTCCTATGATATTTGTCATCTTATAATCCATATCCAAAAACATCTGTGGATCCTCCTTAGACTTGGATCTCGAAAATAAAGGGGGATTCATTCGGGGTAAATCCCAAATCCTAGCTGTACCTATATTTGCCACTAGATTGGATAGGGCAACAAATTAATGATTGTTCTAAGAATCTACTGACTGGGATAAAGTCATGAAAGTAGCCTTGAATTCTGCGTGTGAGACATGCACATTCAGGGGATCTTCCTGAATAGGCGGAGGTGTGGTCTTATCCTTATTCCTTTTCGTGTTGTTATTTCTAGGAAGATCTGTCTGTGAAAGAATGAAGGATGAATTAGAAATATAGTTTAAATAGAGATCATGCTCTTTTGCACAACATACACAATAAAAGAAGGGAAACTTTTATAAAATATCGCATAGCCCCTTGCCCATAAGTGTGGCGCATTTCACATCCATGTACAAGATTCTACTCAATGTGGCTTTCAGACTCCCTAGGACATTTTAAAACTTGGATCTGATACCAAATTGTATCATGACCCAAAGCTACCCCATAGTCGCGACAATGGTGCTTACGTCCAAAAGTGACCATAAGCTAACCCATGAGCTAGTACCTGCTGTGAGCACTAAGTAAAATAATAATAATAATGAACATGCCTAAAAGATAAACTGATAATGTCATAAAAAATATGAATACTAAAAGTATGAGTAAATCACAAGTCTAAAACATCTGATAAAATATTGGGAACCAAACTTTCTATCTAAAATAATGATAAGACTGATAAAAACTGACTAACTGTCTGATTGTTTGAAAACCTCTAACTGGCTGAGGAGTTGATGGGACAGGTGATACAAAAATAAACTAATAAACACAAAATTACTCCTAAAAAACCTAAAAATCAGCAACTACAAGAAAGGGAGATGAAGTAGAAGACATAGATTCAACACAAAAGAAGATAAAAGTGCATAAAAATAAAATGATAGATAATAAGAGATACACCTACACCAAAGAATAGCACCAAGGTGTGTATCAAACACTAAGACACACAACACCAATGGAGGATAACTCCACACTTTAAGGTGGACCAAAGGAATTCACGCTCCTCAATCACACCTTTCTTGCCAATTGATCAACACAAGTGAAATCCATCAAATGTATTAATCCCTAGTTTCTATGTCTTTTCCAAGACCTACACTAAGAGGGATTTTCCATGCCCTACACTAAGGAAAGAAAATACAATTTGAGTAATACTCAATCAATTCATCAAAGTCTAATGAAAAATGGAAGCTAAGGTCTATTTATACTATTACAAGATAATGTCTAAAATTCCCTTAATGAAGGGTGCTCCTTTGGAGTGTAAAAAGAGAGTCTTAAAAGACCATAATATCCCTAAGTTGAGGTGCCTTTGGAGAGTATTCAAGGCTGCCTTGGAGTATATTCAAAGCTCTTCTTCACGTTTTAGCAAATACCCTACTTTGGTTGATGGAATTAGACTCTCACAAGCCTTTATTTGCATGAACAAAGCTTGAAGATGTTGCAACTCCGCTTGGCTCCTTGTGAAGGCCTTGTAATCCTTGTGCTCTTTATTCTTGTATCATCCTCTCCATATTGAAAGGAATTTGTCCTTAAATTCACATATAGCTACACCAAAGAGAGAAGAAAACAAGCACACAACCTCATCGTGTAAGGTTTAGCATTAGCACCACAAGTTATGTAATCATGCCAAGGGGGTACACTTTTGGAATACAACCAACTATCCTTTGTTATGATCATGAAACACCTACCACAAGCATCACAAAGGACACGACTCAGGAAAACATCAAGAGATAAAGAGACTACAAAGGTCCACAAAAGCCATATAGTATTATAACTCCAAGTGGACCAATAAACAAATATCCTACTTCTACATAAAATAAATCCAAGACTAGCATGGATTTCATCATAAGCAAAGAGGTAGTATAGGAAGGCATCAAGTGTAAAGATATAATCCAAGGTGCTACCATCTATAAAAATGCTAATGGATTCAAAAGACTTAGCATATAAGGATGGAATCAAGTCATTTAAACTCATACGGCTCCTTCCTTTCAAATAAAACATAAACTTGGCATCCACAAGTTAAGATTCAAGCAACTTAAGCACAAGTGTGTCAAACAAGGATGCGCATCTATAAGAAATACCCAAAGAGTCAATGATACATTTGCCTTTGGGTCCTCAATTATGAAACCGCCTTTGAGAAAGGGGTCTCTCATTACAACCAAGTCACAAATAAGGGCATCACAAGAATGGAGTTTATCTAAAGTGTTTTCAAGAAGGAACTCTCTTCTTGACCTATAAGTAGTGATACCTTGGTCAATAATGGAATATCTCAAGGATGATATCTCTTGACTCTTCTTATTACTCCCCTTCTTTAGTGAGCACTTAACATTGTTGGAAATTCCTCTCATGCACAACTTGGGTCTATCAAGTGGGTTGTAAACCCCTAAGAAAGACTTTCCATCATAGGCAAGGATTCCAACTTCCACAATCAACCTATGATTTTCACATTGACCAAGCACTAAGTTGGTTGTGTTGCAATTTCCACAACCCAACAAATCACCGGGGTCTCGACCACTCTTGTTTTCCCTTAAGGTTCCATCCACAAAGTTAAGCATACCCTCTTTATCACTATTGGAAATTTCATGAGAGCAAAGAGGGTTGAGATGGTGTCACACAAGTCAAATTCAACTTTGTGTCCTTATGCATGTACTCACTAGTTTCAAGATCATCATAGAAAACACATAAAGAAGAAGCAGATGGAATACCTAAACAAATACCACCTTTTCTTTTAAGAAAGTAGCCTACAAACATATTCAAACCATAACAGGAAGAAAAGGGATCATAATCAAAACCATTTTCATAGGTACAATCACAATTCAGGTCTCCTAAACATCTAGCAATTCAACGTCAACTCCACCTAATTTATTATTTTACACACCCTCACTAGTTGTTGGCAACTCACATACCAATGTAGAATTACCTTGGTTTTCACAAGGGTCAACTAGTGAATGAATACTCTTGTCACTTGTTAATGGAACCTTATTCAAGTTATAAGTGCTAGCACTAGATGGACACAAATTATTCTTACAAAAAGAATTGATTTTTTCATCTAAAGGATTAACTAGTGCTTGCGTACTTACAGCAAGAGTTTGGTCCTTATGAAACCTAACAACATGAAGAAAATCACAAAAGGAATATTCATAAACTTCTATACTAATAAAATCCGAAACTACACCAATTTGGCCACCATTAGCCACATCACAACAATTCAAGTTCTTGGGAGTGTAGAAGATAGCTTTGTTACCTTTTAGATCATGGGAAGTGTGTTCTTAACTCGTGTTTTCATTATGGCAGCATTAATGCTCCATATTACAAGGGATTATGTCAAGGTTTCCCTTTGGGCTCACATCTTCATCACTTATCCTAAAATCGGGACTTTTGGCCAAGGTCTTAAAGGGAACTTCCTTGGGCTTCTCCTTGGGACTTCTAGGGTATTGAACCTACACATGAGAACAGAAAATACTAGTCAAAATGCTATTATTTAAGTTAGTGAGTAATAAGGATTCTTTGTGGACAAGATCCACAATCAAGCATTTCTTTTCCCTTCCAACTTCACTACCCATGGTTTCCCTTTCCTTTTCCCTTCTTTTTTCACATCCTTCTTGTACCTCACCATTTAGTTTCTCTCCGTACTGGGGCTTGGACTCACCCTCCTTGGGATTTAACTCTCCCTCGTATTCTACTTTGATGAAGGGGTATTGGTTTAGTGTAATTTAGAGAGAAGTTATCGATTTCAATTGAGGGTGGATTTGGGTTGGTGGCTTTGTATTTGGGGAAGTGTAGAATCTTTAGTTTTGAGGGATTTGAACTTGTGGAGATTTTGGTGGACATAGTCTATAAATCCCCGCTTTCATTTTAATCACATCACCCCTCATTGATCCCATATAACCCTTCAAAGAACTAATCTCACCTTGCACTTTGTCCATACCACTCTTCAATTCTTGGGATAGTGAATCAAACCGAGCCATCAAGGCTCGCGAAACATCATTACCCAAGGGTTAGGAAGTGGTACCTTCGGATTCCATCTTAATTGTACCTAACAAAAGGAAAAAAAAGAGAAAAGAGGAAAACCTACAAAATGAAAAAACACGTTAGTTCCAAAGCCTCACTATACTGATACTCGAATCTCACCTCACACTTTGTCTCACAGGTGTTGAAAACTTGGCAATACTTGGCAAGTAAATTGAGTGGTGAATATACCTTGGTACGGAATCAATTTTTGTTTGATAAGACTCAAGTAACATGATGCACGGACTTGAACCAACAAACTACTATGAATTAAAAATGAGAAAGACACACAAAAATCGAAGAGATGAAATAAATGAACTCTAGACTAATTACCAACCTAGTAGGTACTTACTAGTTTGTTAATTAGTGATAGAATTTAACATACAAGAAACTAGAATCAAAAATTAGAAACTAGAAAATCTACTTAGGAACTCCATTTGGGCCGAATTACACTTGATGATGTGGCAATCTTTGATTGGACATGGTTTTCAAAATTTTCAATCCCTAATTTTCTTCAAGTCGCGGCCTACACCTAAAGAAAGAAGAGAAAAATTCTTTGGGAGGTAAACACAACAAGTTTGAGCTCTTTTGAAGCTACAATTTGGATTCAAAAGATTGCCCCCCTTTTGTATTTGAATTGTACTTGATTTGTACTTGGTTGTTCTTTTGGATGACAATGAATATGCCAAGGAATATTATTCCACAAACACCAAGTACACTCTCTTTCCTCTCCTTTTTTGGATCAAAACCTTCCTTGAACATTCTTCTTCAATAAGATTGGATGAACATAGAAGAACAAGATGAATATTCAAGGGTTGACCAACGTCTGACCTTCACTCAAATGAACCCTAACCTTTAATTTTTTTTATAGATCTAGGTTACTTAGGCCAAGATGAACTCAAATATCACAAAATAAGAAACAACAAACGTCCAACACTACAACACCACACGGATCTATCTCCTTTAGAGTTTCAAGATGCCATATCCATGGTGGATCTAGCTCAAAATCGCCCAAATCTTGTTCCAAGAGTAGATCTAGACTCTTTAGGTGTTAGGGAGAAAGGATCTAGCACTTGAAACCAACCAAAACACAATAAAATTTAGTAGATATAACTTTTAACACACCGATCTACTACAAACAATACACCATTTTTTGAGTTTTTCAAATTTTTTACTCTTTTTTGTTGAGATTTTCTTAATAAGGACACTAAAACCAAGACTTAGGGTTGTAGGAACAACCATAAACAAGGATTTTATACCAAATGATACAAAAATAAACTAATAAACACGAAATTACTCCTAAAGAAACTAAAAATCAGCAACTACAAGAAAGGGAGATGAAGTAGAAGACATGGTTTCAACACAAAAGAAGATAAAAGTACATAAAAATAAAAGGATAGATAGTGAGACATACACCTACACCAACGAATAGCACCAAGGTGTGTATCAAACACTAAGACACACAACACCAATGGAGGATAACTCCACACTCTTAGGTAGACCAAAGGAATTCAGACTTCTCAATCACACCTTTCTTGCCAATTGATAAACACAAGTGAAATCCATCAAATGTATTAATCCCTAGTTTCTATGTATTTTCCAATACCTACACTAAAATGTCTATTCCATTCCCTACACTAAGGAAAGAAAATACAATTTGAGTAATACTCAATCAATTCATCAAAGTCTAATGAAAAATGGAAGTTATGGTCTATTTATATTATTACAAGACAATGTCTAAAATACCCTTAATGAAGGGTGCTCCTTTGGAGTGTTAAAAGGAAGTCTCAAAAGACCATAATATCCCTAAGTTGAGGCACCTTTGGAGTGTATTCAAGGCTGCCTTGGAGTGTATTTGAAGCTCTTCTTCACGTTTTAGTAAATACCCTTCATTGGTTGATGGCATTAGACTCTCACAAGCCTCCATTTGCTTGAACAAAGATTGAATATGTTGCAACTCCTTGGCTTGGCTCCTTGTGAAGGCCTTGTAATCCTTGTGATCTTTATGCTTGTATTAACAGGCCCCCAACTAACTTCGACTAACCAAAAATAATACTGAAATAACTGAATAAAACATAATATGTCCTCAATTGATGAGGACTCACCACTACTGCTATTGAGTAATGTTAAGCGGTTTAAGTATGGTCAGGGAACTGTGCGTATAAACCTATGTTATAAGACAAAATAGAACAAAGAAGAGTATATGGTCAGTACTTTGAATGTACTGGTATATGAGATGAGGACTGGCTGAAATGCATGAGGTAACTAAGCATCAATGCATGAACATGTAATATCTAAGGATGTAAGACCAAGTATAAATATGATACTAAGATAAATCGATAATCTGAAAGACTGAACACTATATAACTAAATAATTGAAAATCTGCACACTTGATCAAGAAAACGTGAGCTAAAAATACACTAAATACTGTACTAAGATTGTGGGAGGTATCATCTAACCAACAATCCCTAATCTGAGCTAATTGGGGTCCAACCTGTAACCCTAGTTGAAAGGGTGTCAGTATCATACCACAGGTACTAACACTGGCTGTAGGGATCTACCGAACTAGTGTCCCAAAGGACTGAGCAGTCACCATCTATTGGTAGATGCTCAAGTGAGATATGTGTCAACCCTCAACTGGTAGGTAGATATCTCAAACCTTCCCTATCTATGTAGTTCTAGAAAGTAAGGATTGATACTAAGGGTCACACCCTCTACTGGCAAGTGAGCACCATCCTTGGGTTTACTCGATGCTAAATCCTACTCCCAACTGAACTAACACTGTAACTCAACTGAACTAAATTTAACCGAACATGATTTTATAACTTATAGTGTTCATCATGATTATATAAACTGAGTAAATAATAGGACTCGTGGTTTAACTGAATCATAACTGGAATGATCTGAATTCATATAAAAACACATAGGTATTATTTATTCATATCCTGGCAGCACTGAATAATCACTGAATACAATAATAAGCCTAAAAACTATAGTAGAGGACTATGGTTAAAAACCTATAAGCATAGATATTTCATCAAATATGTGGGGATCATAAATTTAAACATGGGAATGTTTTAAGTATGAGAAAAACAACATGATTGCATGACTAATAATCATAAATTGGGTATTTAAAATAAAATTCACTTGAGATAGGACATGGGAAACTGAAATTCAAAACATGGGCAAATCATATCTTCCATAGGATCATACATGGGCTGAATTGAATTTAACATGAAATTTAACCCTTCTTGAACACATAAAATACCATTGTAGTGGAAAATTCCATAATTTAATCAAAAGAGAGGGTTTAAGAGATCCAGGGGTGAAAGGGACCATGGATAAATACCCCACATAACTATAGTAGAAGCTTTTGGGAAGAATTCTTGTAATTATTCTTGCCTGTAAGAAACCCTAGTAATTGTTCTTCAGTATGTGAGAGGACATTAACATGTTAAAGTATTTGATATTTTTAGAGAAAATAGGCTTATTTGAGGGTTATGTCGTGGGTAGAAGTTATAAGAAGGAAAAAAATTTAAGAAAAACCCATAAAAACTTCTGGAAATCATCTGGGAGTTGTCCCAACATGTTTGGGTATGACTCGTATGTTCTGGGTACGAGTCGTACCTTGAGTCATACCCAGGAACCTAAATTTTGATCCCTACTATTATGGGTATGACTCCTTCGGATGACTCTCGTATGGTCTGGGTACGAGTTGTATCTTTGAGTCGTACCTTACTCACAGCTTTGACAGTGCCTCAGTAATTTAGCCATAACTTATCACCCCGATATCGAATTAAGGAAAAATTGGTATCGTTGGAAAGCTAATTCAATTATCGTATCTGATGGCGGGTCTTTAACTCATAAATTATTTGTAGAATAAAATTTATCCTCCTTTGAAGATGACTATAGTTATATACATCCCAAGAATTTAACCACTATGGGATGTTTTGACTTGTCTATGAGTTAGGAAATGTTTGAGGACTTAATATATTCCCAAGTAACTTATAAAGATATCAAAACATAAGGCTGGATTCTTGGATCCTTCATTGATCGGGATACGAGTCATATTTTATGACTCATATCAAGTCATACGACTAGTACTCATCTTCTCATACCCTGGACAGAACTTATCTCACCATGCACTGACTTGGTTACGACTTACCATGTACGACTCGTATGATCACCTTACGACTTCCAGGGTTCAAGTCATACCTTAAAAATAATATCACCCATCACACAATGTCATGGGTATGAGTTTAAAATATGACTCGTATAATGTTTATTCAACTCAATGGCATGAGTTATTTATTGTACAATGACCTTAAAACATGGGGTATTACACAACTCTAACTCATAAGAAACATTCCCAATTCTCTACACAACCTGATTTGAACCAACATAACGGGTACTAGGGTTTCTCTTCTTCCAAAATCTCATAACTCTTTTCGTAGGAGAAACCTTCAACAACATCCAATCACTCACTTCAAACTCTAACTCCCTCCGACTCATATTCGCATAAGACGTTGGGCATCTTTGGGTAGTCTTAAGTCTTTCTCTAATTACCTTCACCTTTTCCATAGATTGGTGAACCAAGTCAGGACCAAATAATCTAGTGTCACCAACTTCTAACCACCCAATAGAAGACTTTTACCTCCTACCATAAAGAGTCTCAAAATGAGCCATCTGAATGCTTGAATAGTGATTGTATACAAACTCAATAAGAGGTAAGTGATCAACCCAATTTCCTTTAAAATCAGTTACACATGCCCTTAGCATATTCTCCTAAGTCTAAATAGTCTGCTTCACTAATCAATCCTTTTGAAGGTGGCCAACGGTGCTAAGGTTCACCATAGTATCCGAAACCTTTCTGAAATAAATGCCAAAAATGAAAAGAAAACTACATACCTTAGTCTAAAATGATGGACACAGGAGCTCCACCCAACTTCGCAATCTCCTGAATATACAACTTAACATAATCTTCTCTAGAGTAGTTAGTCCTCATAGTCAAGGCATGAGCAGACTTAGTTATCCTATCCATAACAACCCACATCGAATCATAATAATTGTTAGATTATGGAAGACCCATATTGAAATCCATACTGATCGTCTCCCACTTCCACAACGGAAACTCTAGATCTTGAGACATACCTCCAGGCCTCAAGTGTTCAACCATAATTCATTGATAGACCATACACTTAGCCATGAAGTTTGCCACATCTTTCTCCATATATTACCATCAATAGATCTCCTTGAAGTCATGATACATCTTAGATGATCCCGGATGAATTATATATCATGACTCATATGCCTCAGTCAAGATCTTTTGTCGCATACCATCAATATTAAGAACACATAATCTTCCTTGATACCATAGAATACTATCTCCCCTAATCTCGAATGTCATAACCTTTTGCTCAGCTACATCATCTTTAATCTGCATAAGTATAGAATCTAAGGCCTTCTTCTTTTTTATCTCAACACTAAGAGATGATTAGGCAACCTCTTGAATAATCACTTCCCCATCTTTAGAGTCTAAAGGAAGAATTCCCAAGTTATCCAATCTATTAAGATCCTTTACCAACCTTTTTTCTCCTCATCTGCATGAGATAAAATCCACATAGATAGCCTTCAAAGAGCATTAGTAACAACATTAGCTTTACCTAGATTATAGAGAAGGCTCATGTCATAGTCCTTAAGCAATTAAAGCCACCACCTCTATTTGAGATTCAATTCCATCTATGAAAACACATATTGTAAGATCATATAGTCCAAATAGATATCCACATGTACCCCATACAAATAATGGTTCCAAATCTTCAAAGAAAAAATCACAACCGCAAACTCTAAAAAAATAAATTGGATAATTTCTCTCATGAACTTTAAGTTACCTAGAAGCATAGGATTTAACCTTACCATACTACATCAAAACACAACCTAGTCCCACACGGGATGCATCACAATAAACAACAAACCCCTCAGTACCCTCGGGTAGGGTAAAAACTGGAGCAAAAGTCAAATTATCCCTCTGCATCTCAAAACTACCCTTACAAGCATCAGAACACAAAACTTTACCTTTTCTGAGTCAAATTCATCAATGGAGTGGTAATAGAAGAGAAACAATCCATAAACCTCCTATAATACCCAACCAAGCCCAAAAAGCTCCTAATGTCAATCGGAGTCATGGATCTAGGCCATTTCTTTACTACCTTAACTTTCTGTGGATCTACCTTGATCCCTCAACTAGAAACAACATGCTCAAGAAAAGTCATACTATTCAGCCAAAACTCACACTTAGAAAATTTGGCATACAACTTTTGGTCCTTAAGAATCTGCAACACAATTCGGAGGTGATTGCCATGATATTCATCACTCTTAAAATACACCAAGATGTCATCAATAAATGCTATCACGAACAAATCCATAAACTTACTGAATACCCGATTCATAAGATCTATGAAGGCAATCGGAGCATTAGTCAAACGAAATGACATAACCAGGAACTTATAATTACTATACCAGGTACGACAATTAGTCTTGGGAATGTCAATATCCCTAATCTTCAACTGATGATAACCCGAATGAAGATCAATCTTAGAGAAACACCTAGCACTCTGAAGATGGTCAAAAAGATCATCAATCCTAGAAAGAGGATACTTATTCTTCACTGTAACCTTATTAAGCTAATGATAGTCTATACACATTTAAAGAGACCCATCTTTCTTTCACAAGAAAAGTACATGAGTACCCTACAGAGAAATACTAGGATGAATGAAACCCTTATCAAAAAGGTCCTTGAATTGCTCTTTTAGCTTTTTTAATTCAGCTAGAGCCACCTTATAAGAAAGAATAGAAATGGAACGGGCATCTGATAGAAGATCAATTCCAAAATATATTTATCTATCGGGAGAAATTCTAGAAAGATCATCGAGAAACAAGTCGGGAAATTCATTAACCATAGGGACAAATTTCAAAGAGGTACCTCCAAAATTAAAATCCTTAACCTGAACTAGATGATATAGACACCCTTCGGAAATTAACTTCCAAGCTTTAAGATAAGAAATAAACTTCCTTTTGGTCACTATGGAACTTCCCTCCCATTTAATTACCGGTTCATAAGGAAAATAGAAACTGACCTTTTGGGTCCTACAATCCAGAGATGCATAGCATGAATGAAGCCAATCAATCCTCAAGATTATATCAAAATATAACATGTCAAACTCTTCAAAACTACCAACGTCTCCCTATGGAAGATAGACACCATAGACACCAGATAACACCTATTAATCTTTTTTACAACTATGAAACCACCCATTAGAGTAGATATAAAAAAGGGTCAAAAATATTTTTAAGACCAAAACTAAAATTCATATCCATCAAGGGGTCACATAAGAAAGGGTAGAACTCGGATTGAAAGGGTAGAACTCGGATCAAGTAAATAGTAAACATCACGGGAGAAGAGTTGTAACATACTAGTGAAAATATCTGGGGATGCCTCAGATTCCTGGCGAGTAGATAGAGCATATAGATGATTTTATCTAGTGTCGGTAACCGAAATGGCACCCTTTGGTGTAAGAGCCAAAGAAGTGGCAATCAGAACATTATTAGCTCTAGTGGCTACCTTAGCTGCAGCACAGTTCTTATACATATGTCCAAGATGACCATAATTGAAATACAAGTTCCTCCCCTTGATGACGTCCAAGCATCACCTCTTTTTAGATAATGGTATGATCGCTGTCAAGATATAGTAATCCAACTCAAGTTGGGGTTGAATCCCAAAAGAACATGTGGTTTGTCAAATCTCAGTGATTACAGTCTATGGACAAAATAGAAAAGTAAATAGGGGGATTTTGTTTGTAGTAGTCTTGAACATAGAACAGTATTAACTGATTTAAAAGTCAGTCATGAGTGAACACTAGGATTGTGTTCCCTCTGGCATCTCAACTCCATAGGTTTTTTGTGTGTTGTTGAATGAACCCAATACCTTGCATACAGAATCGATAATTTATGTACCTCCCACAGTCGTTTGGACAAGTATGAGGATTTCACACTTTAACTATTGATTCTCAGAGTGTCACATTAATAACCCTTACCTTGGTCCCATCATCTTTTGAGTCTCAAGTTATTAGATAAAGACAATAATCATTCATATATATTATTGTATTGCAACGGATCGACTATTGACTCTCCAAATTACTATTATCTTTATGTTTTCCTAGTTACTACCCTTTTATTAGATCAAGTAGTAATATCTAGGTAGGATCCTAATGCGTGCACCCATTAAGAAATCAATCATATCAAAGATAAAGCAATGCATGCCATGGGTATGGATTTTCCATCAACAATCGCACTTCCCCTACTTCATCAATTTTCTAATGTTTCCACAACCCTAGCTATGGGTTTAAGCCGCTCATGATTGTGAAGAAATCAGGAACATTCATGTTGGAAAGCAAAGATAAAATCATAATGATAACATGAAAGAAAACCAATAAGCGTAAACTGAATTATCCATCAAATACAATACAATGGAATCCCATGATCAAAGATGGATCTTGAAATCAAAATATGTTTCTAAGTGTTAAAAGTTGCAAACCTCTACTAAAAAGTACATAAGGAGTATTTATAGTACAAAAGAAAACCCTAAAAACTAAGCCCGGATGGAATAGGAGAAATTGGGGTCGGTATACCTGCTTCCTATACCTACAGTTTGATCCTGACCGCGGGTTGTACCTATGGTCTGCTCTGGGTGCAGGTACCAATCGCAAGTGCTAGAAGGGAATATTTCTACAAGTCAGCTCTCAGGATTTTAGATTATCTGGAACTCTTTTTGTCTAACTATGGTGTGGTCTGTAGGTCAACATGTGGTCCGTAGGTTGATTTAGTAGGCATCAGGAGTCAGTCCTTCAGCTCTACTTTGAATCTCGAACATACATTGATCATGATCAAGCTGGGAAACATACCAATCATCCATAATCACTCCAAAAGTGGCCAAAAAAACCTTTTTCACCATTTTCATGAACTTATCATTCAAATCATGGTTTTCTATAAAACATACCCAAAATGGATCATATCTAATAAAAAGGCCTCAAAAACTTGCATATTTTTCTTATTTTAATCATTGAAAGTTCTATATTTCTATAGCATATCAACACCCTCAACTTAGAACGTTTGCATATCGTCAGGCAACAAAAACACAACAAAACAAAAATGATGCTTAACTAAGAGAATCTAAGATATTCAAGACAGTCAGTCATTACACAAAGTTCAAATCATAACATCCCCTCTTATATCTATTTTTGAAACTAATTGTGTATGAATATAAAGCACAATAATATGACACAAAGGGATCAACTTATGGAAACTACATTAGCAATAGATAACCACTCATATGTATAAATTACACTACCCTAAACAAGCAGATAGCTAGCAACATGACTCAAGTACCTTCACAACAAGAATGTACCACTCACTCATTTAAAATCATGTATGTCAATGCAGGGATGGTCAAGAGACACTCATACTCAACAAAGAAGTTCCAGTCAATGCATGTAAAATGCCATAGGCTTGCCCTTATTTTTTTTACCATGGCATTCAAATAGTCAAGTCAGGATCACTTTAGGACTTTACTCTGCTTATAATGTAGGCTTGGGGATGGTATGATAGATATGGATAATTAAAGTTACTAAGCCTCCTTGACACTATACTGACATTTAAAGTTACTAAGACTCCTTGACACTACACTAACTTTAGGGTCTCACTTACTAGCCAATTTTTTTTTATTTCACCCTTATTTCTTCCTTTTATTCTTTTATGCACATTCAGGTTGGGTGTGGTCTTTTATTCTTTCTTTTTTTATTTTTCTCAATTTTTCTTTTTTGTTCTTTTTCTTTTTACCACACCCAGCCCTACTTTCTCTTTCTCCTACTTTACCCTTTCTTCATACCCATTTTATACTATGCACCCCTATGATAGACACCCTCAACTTAAGCTTTTTTCCTATGTTGAGGCGCATACTATCCAAGAAGGAACAGGGCCAAAATATGTAATTATAAAATAAATAGTAAGGTGAAAGGTATAACAAGAAAAACAGGCTATAAGGCTCAAAATAGGGATCAAGGGATACAATTCGCACATGGAAGGTCATTTAGGATTGAAGTGGACTAAAATAAAAAACAATTTGTGATCCTTTCCTAACTGACTATCCTTTAACCTAGGCAAGACTAATCAGGCAAGTTCTCAATTTGATATACAAAGGGAACTAGGTAGCATCTCACACTCACATAGCACAGAATCAATATCACCAACAACTACCTATTCAGTTCATGAAATTATTAGCAAATGGTTAAAATGTCCCTAACACTAATACCATACCAAGATCCACAAATTTCACACATATGTACATCAATACACAGTTCTAAAACATAAATTTTGGAGGGTTATAAGAGTATCAGTTAAAATCTGACCACTGTCCTAAATACTAAAAATCTCCCAATTACACAAAACATCATAATAAGAAAAAAAAACTAAATATGACATATAATTATACCACAGATACTGGTTCCATAATCATACCGCGGCCGACAGGAGAAAAAGCACACCAACATAAACCTACAGTGGCATGGCATGCCCTCCCCCAACTAAAAATTGTACACTGTCCTCAATGCACTAAATAACACAAAACATAGGGGAGTGAGAACATACCTAGGATGCACTAAGCACCCAAGCTAGAAGCCACCTTAGATGGGGGCATAAAAGTTGGTGGAGGTAGTGGTGATGGCAGTATACTACTAGATGATGCATTCGCTATTATAGAATCACGCCTCTACCTATATACAAATCAAAATGTATCGACACATACGAAGGTGATATCTGAACTACAAAGGGTATCATATAAGGAGTAGCTACTACAAGGCTCATTGTAAGAGAGTATACCTCTGCTTGTAGGATATCAAAATCCTTTATCATTTGAATCAAATTTGATGCACCTATCTTTGTATATCAAGATGTAACCCATCTCTCTAGATCATTAATTCATGTATAAAATCAACACGTAGCCCAGATAGTGTGGCTCTCTAAGTAGCCTCCCATATAGCCTCGACCTACTCAAATCTAGTCCGAACCTCTGATCTTATTTTCCCAAAGAGTATATTCATCTCAGTCTTGATAACTTTCAACCAAATGGTTGTAGCCTTCTAGATATACACTAGGCTCTGCAAAAACTCATTGGATGTAGTAATCATACTGTCATAAGAGTTGTAGTGGATTTGCGAGTAGGCTCAATAGATGCACCAATCAGCTCTAAGGTCAAAATCGAGGCTAAAGAACAAGGGGCTTATTTCCCCTCTCTTTGAATACTCAA
Source organism: Capsicum annuum (assembly GCF_002878395.1). Classification (NCBI taxonomy): domain Eukaryota; kingdom Viridiplantae; phylum Streptophyta; class Magnoliopsida; order Solanales; family Solanaceae; genus Capsicum; species Capsicum annuum. The sequence continues at coordinate 162,407,901 of NC_061114.1, read as the reverse complement.
ATCTAGATCATCTCTCTACTCCATTATCTCCATGTCTATACTAATACCTAAATTATATTTATGTACCTTATCAGTTTTTGAGGAACTGTCGGGCCCCTAGTCTTGGCCTATGGTACTGCCGCCTACTATCTAGGTATCTTAGAAGTGCCTGAACCTATTAGACCCTTTAGGTTCCTTGTCTGTGTAGTGGCAATAATAGTCACCCTCTCATCAATACCTGGTAACTTAGGCACACCTGCCACATCATATAACCTCTGGATCATACAAAGAAATAAAAGGTTATTTAGCTCTCCAAAAGCTCTCTTGTGTAGCTCATACCTGAGGATAGAAGCAAAATTAATATCATAACCATCCATCAAGAAAGCTACCAATGTGGCTCCTTCCCACATTAATGAATTATTTAAAGTAGTGGAAATTAGAAGATATCGAATTAACAACCACCAAAATATGGCTTATAGTGTCAACAGGCTCATCTTGTTCATAGTTAGCCCCTTAATCCATAGGGCCTAATCACCCTGTGGTGAAATATAATCGGTTATCCACCTAGCCATCTCAAGCCTCTCAGCCTTATGCTCAGCATCCCGTATAATATAATGATCCCATGTGATCCTCAATTAATGGTTGCACTCTGTTGTAGATCCGGGTATAATATAATCTAGGACAAATATGACTCTATTGATAGTCTCCTCTCTGACTTCACATCTGACCTCTCTTACTAATGTGTGATCAATTTGTGGCTATTGTGCAAATCTAATAAATCCAGGATGATGGCATATGGGAAAGACTATGGTGGCTCTATAAGATGCATAAAACTCATGCACCATAGTTGTGCTATAAGAACCAAGTGGCCTAGCCATCCACCTGAGCTGATGCCTATCAAATATTTCCCTCATATGTAGTAGCCTCTACAGCCCCGATAAGCCAATCCTTCACTCCTCATAAATACATTATGTAGGCCTACCTATCTCCCAGAAAGTGTGATCAAGCTTATATATATTACATCTCTTCCACACACTACCTCAGATGTCCCTCCTTGGGAGTTACATCTAAAGCATGTGTGGATAAGAATGTCTGCTCTACAATACGGGAGGCCTATGTTTTACCCTCCTTAGATAGGGGTACCTCTATCTATTAAGTATAATTGATGGTACCCTCCTTAGACTGGGGCATCGCTGATGACTCCTCAACCTTCTCAAAAGAATCCTGGGACCTCTCCTCAGACTGGGGATCTTGTGTATCATCCTATGGAGTTGAATAAAACTCTATATCCTCCTCATCATTATCATCGAGTGGAGGAGTATATGGAGGTGATATCCTCATGGACTTCATCCTCGGCTAGGATGTGGATGACTGAGTAGCCTAGTGAGTTTGTTCTCGTGTGACTCTGTGTGTCATTACAACTGTGGTATCAACATGAGACAATCTAGAATACTCCTCCACCGAACCGCTAAGCTTAGGAGACTCTGCCCATCTCCTCAAAGTACTATCTACTATCTTCTTCATTGCTTTAGGTGCCATGTGTACCTAAAAAACCAGCTGTTAGCTTCCAACAAAAGTGACAGATAGTGAAATTAAAGAAAAACTTAAAATTCAAAAAGTTTGAATTTTTCCTCACTTGTCACACCCCTATAACCTATTTGAAATCTCAAAAAGTCCAATGTTTGCACTCTATTCAAGATTCATGAATTTTAAAGCACACAAACATGTTCAACTTGTGGCATTACTTTCATTCATTCAAGTTCAACTTTTGGTTAAGGCCTAAACTTACAATATTACCTCGAATCAAGGTCCTACATATGATTTTAGGCTATTTCAAGTCTCTCTTATACAAGAATGATAGTTTTTATACATTTAACAATGAAATACACATATGAACTTGTTTCAACAATAGATAAAGCATGATGTCACCATTAGGAACCTAGAAAGTTACCTCTTTTATGAAAATCTAGAAGAGAACAATGAAGAACTTAGGCAAAACCAAGGTTGAAACTTATTTCTAGCATGTTGGGACAGGTTGGTAATCAAACCAATTTTAATTTTGCCTGTTCTTAAGTGTGAGGTTGGTTATGTTTAAAGTGGAAGGTTTGAATTCAAAGAGAAAATTAAGGTTTAGAGGATTATAATGAGTTAGAATGAGAGTTAGAATTTTTTATATAGGTAGGGGGCTGTGATAGATCATATTGAAATGTTGGTGGGCCAAAATATTTTAATTAAAAAGTACGTGCAAATTTGACCTAACCACGGCACCCAACCACCACCTGTACCCACAGTCGTGTCCTGGGCGCAGGTGCTGGGCCAAAATTTTTGGCTCGCTTTTTTGCAACACAAACTTGGTGTGGTAACATTTTTTTAGATATATATGATCCCGTAACCTAAGTTTTAGGAAAGGTTAAATTAGGTGTCAAAGTCCATAACTTACCATTTTTTATCCTTAAAATTTTAGCTTTACAATTTTATACTCAACTTATCGTGTGGAACTTATGACCATGATGGGCTGATCATACAATCCCCTTACCTAGAAATTAATGAATGTAGCAATATTTACCGTATTTTATGTAAGTTCCAAAAGCTAAAACACCTACAAAAACAATAAAAATGTAAACACTAAAACATAGTGGGTTGCCTCTCACTCATAGCTTGATTTAACGTCGCGGTTTGACGTGGCTATGTTGGTTATTCAAACTTTACCAATAAGCCCATAGGTTGCCTCCCATGCAGTGCTTGATTTAACATTGTGGCACGACTTGGTTATCTTGACTACTCAAAATTCATCAAGTTACCCATAGAAATATCCTCCAGGTTCATCAATACAATCAATCACCAACATTACCCTCATATCGGTTGGTTTCTTCATAGAATTTTGGATGTTGAATATCATCTCCTCACTGTTGACTTGAAATTTCAGATCACTCTTCTCCATGTCAACCATAGGTTTGCCTATGGTCATGAATGGTCTTTTTAAAATACTAGGAATCTCAGTGTCAACCTCACAATCCAAGATAAAGAAATCAACCAGCAATATGAATTTGCCCACCCTAACAATCACATCATAAGAGATTCCCACAAGCATCTTCACTGTGTGGTCAGACATTAATAGTCGTATCAAAGTCGGTTTCGGAGGGTTCAAACCTAGTTGCTTGAAGACGGTCAGTGGCATAAAATTTATGTTGTCCCTTAAATCATACAAGGCTCGGGAAAATCTGGATGATCCAATAGTGCATAGTCTAGTGAATGCTTTAGGATCACCCTTTTTTGCTCCAAGAACCTAATTGTGACTGCACTGCAGTGATGGACACCCTCAACATCCTCAAAAGTTGCTTATTTCTTCCTTGTGGCTAACTATTTCATGAACCTGTCTCTCCAAGAATCTACTCTAATGCCTCAATAATAGGTATATTCAAACTTAATTCTCTTAGCATTGGAATGAACTATTTGAACTTACCTTCCTCTTTCTTCTATAGCAGTCACTGAGAAAAAGGTGGGGGTGGTCTCAAAATTTATCTTACCTATGGATCAATGACCGTACCCCTACCTTTATCTTTAGCAACTATACCTTTATCATCTACTACCTTCTCAGACTTAGCAGTAGGTGTCTCATCATCAATAACTTCTATTGCAGGCCTTAGGGGATCCATAGTAGTGATACCACTCCTCGAGGTAATAGCAAGTATATGACTGTCATTTTTCAAATTTTGCATTGTGTTTCTTTGAAGGGTACGTGGCTGCCTCTGGTTTAGAGTTGCTGATATTTGCTCAAATTGGTGCTTCAACTATTTGACAGCAGTGGCATGTGACACGACCATCTAGGTCAATCCTTAAATATCAGCCTTCATTTCCTTAAGGCTGGTCTCCTAATTTTCTTGACCCTTCGCCAATGTAGTCAACATCTCCTCCATTATAGATTTTGCATCACGTGTACCAGGTGGAATGTATCTATCTCTCTTCTCTCTATAGTCATCATTCTTCTTTCAGTCACCATCTTTCTTTTTTCTATGGTCTCTGTACCTATTATAATAGTTCTGGCCTTTATTCCCTTTCCCTAGGGCTCAAAAACCTACCATCTAATTATCTAGGTAATTAGTTTCCTTTTCTAATTTAGACTCATATGCTTTGGAAGCTAACCCCTGTGCTGCTACTGCATTAACTTTCTTAGAACTTATTGCTACAAACTTCTTTGGTAGTACCCCTAAATTAGTCCTTAGTAATGCAATTTCTTATGCTACTATATCATCAACTGCTCTTAGGTTACAAGAAGCACCAATAGCATAAGTGTCGGATCCCCTCTCATCCTTTCGAGTTTGCCACCCTCAGTTAGTGAATGAGATCTGATCTAACATCTCCAAAGTTGCCTCCCAGCATAGTCTCACAAAATATCCTCCAGAGATAGTGTCTTCTATGGCTCTGGATCTGATATTTAGGGATCTGTAGAATACCTCCGATAAGTTTTTCCCTGAGTACTCATGATTGGGCACCAAGTTCAGCTTTATCTGAAATTATAGATCTCATCCTAAAATTGCAACATCCTTGATAGAGGAAATAACCTTTTTAAGAACTGCCCCCACAACTCGTTCCAAGTCATGATAGAGCCTCCTAGCAATTCCCTTAACCATAAAGTCTCTTGTAAGTGAAAAGGAAAAAAGCCTCGGTCTAAGTGCTTCCTTATTTACCCCTAGATTGGTATACGAGTTACAGATCCCAAGGAAATTTGTAAGGTGCAAGTTTGCGTCATCGGTAGGAAATCCTGGAAACACACTCATAGAAATTAGAATTTGGATCATGGCACTCATAATGTCAAATTTTATGCCTGGGGGAGAAACAGGAGGTACTATGGATCCATTCTCTGTCGGCTCAACATATCCCATATCTTTCTCATTATCTAGTTGCATATACTGATATGTTGGGATAACTTGAACACAAACACCTCTAGCTCTATTCTAATTCCCATCGAGTTTTGCTCGGTGGTCTGTTTTTTGTCTATGTTCAGCTAGATCTGCATCCCTAGCTATCCTCTGAGCTTCTTCTGCCGCTCTCCTATCGGCTTTAGTTTGAGCTAAAATCTCACCAATCTGATAATCAAAAATATCTTATACCCCTTCAGTACGAGGTATAATATCATGAAGCCCTTCAAGATTATCACTTCTTTTCAGCTCAGACATCCTACCAAGTGTTTGTAGGATCCTCTCTGGATTCGGATTCACTAGGAGTAAAAGATTGCCTCTACTTTATGTGTTAGGCATACACCGGCATATGCCAAACTAAAAAAAAAACTAAAAAAAAACTAAAAACATTAAAATTACAATAACCTCAATCTACAATCAACATTATGTTCACCGGCACCAGCTCCAAATTCTTGATGACGTCCAAGAAACACCGCCTTTTAGATAATGGTACAGTCGTTGTCAAGATATAGTAAACGAACATGGTTGGGTCAAATCCCAAAGGAACACATGGTTTGATAGATCTCGGTGATTACAATCTATGGGAAAAATAGGAAACTAAATTGGGGAATTTTATTTGTAGTAGTCTCGACACAGAACAATATTAAATTGGTTGAAATTAGTCGTGAGTGAACACAATGATTGTGTTCCCTCTGGAATCTCAACTCCGTAAGTTTTTCGTGTGTTGTTGAACCAACCCAATACCTTGGATACAGAACTAATAAGTTACGTACCTCCTATAATTTTTTGGATGGGTAGGAGTAGTTCACCCTTTACCGATTGAGTCAAAGAGTGTTGTGTTACTAACCCTTACCCTGGTCCCAGTTAACTATCATCTTTTAATTCTCAAGTTATTAGATGAAGGTAATATTCATTCACATATACTGCTGTGCTGCAATAGATCAACTATTAACTCTCCAAATTGTTGTTGTCTTTATCTTTTCCTAGTTACTACCCCTTTGTTAGAGCATGTAGTAATATCTACACGGGATCCTAATGTGTGCACCAATTAAGAAAGCAACCACATCAAAGATAAAGAAATATGGGTATGGGTTTCCCGTCAATAATCACACTTTCCCTACTTCATCAATTTGCCAGGGTTTCCAGAACCCTAGCTATGGGTTTTAGCCACTTGTGATTGTGAAGAAATCAATAACATTCAAGTTGTAAAGAAAAGATGAAATCACAACGATAAGATAAAATAAACCCCATAATCAAAAACTGAATAATCAATCAAAGTCAATACAATGGAATTCCAAGATCAAAGATGGATCTTGAAATCAAAAAATATTTCTAAGTGTTAAAAGTGGTGAAACTCTACTAAAAAGTACATAAGGATATTTATAACACAAGAGAAAACCCTAAAACCTAAGTCCGAAAACCCTAAAACCTAAGTCCGAATGAAATAGGAGAAATCAGGGTCGGTAGCTACCCACTTCCTGTACCTGTGGGTTGTACCTGCGATCTTCTATGGATGCAGGCACCAACCGTAGGTTCCAGAAGGGAAAATTCCCGCAAGTCAACTCTCGAGATTTAGGAATGTCTGAAACATGCTTTGTCTACCTGCGGTCCATAGGTCGACATATGGTTTGTAGATTTACTTAGTAGGTGTCGGGAGTGAGTTCTTTAGCTCTACTTTGAATCTCAAACATGCATTGATCACGATCAAGCCAGAAAACATCCCAATCATCCATAACCACTCCAAAATGGCCAAAAACACCTCTTTTCACCATTTTTACGAACTTATTATTCAAATCATGGTTTCCTGCAAAACATACCCAAAACAGATCATATTTAACAAAAAGGCCTTAGAAACTTACATATTTTCCTCGTTTTAAGCATTGAAAGTGCTATATTTCTATAGAACATCACCCCTCATCACAATAACTATGGTAAAGCTGGCCATAAAATAATCAAGGTGGATATAGTGAGGCTGATTAAGGTCCGATAGCCTAATACTGAGCACCCAGTGCCTTAGGACCACTATTAGCTTAAAAATGATGATCACTAGATAGCTTTGGCTAAGGAGCACTAGCTAGCTAATATGAATTAGAATTCCCCAAGTCTTCTTCTTGGTCCACTATCTACCATCTTTCCTACTATTTTGTTGGTTCGTACCCTGCTATGAATACACGAACTTCTTATTTTTCCTCTCTCCCATCTTTATTCGTCTCTTTTTCACATTTTCCGCTAGCTGCATATAAACCACAAGCCTGGCGATGTCTATATCATTCGATGTTGCAGCCTTACATTCAAATATCAAATCATGCAACAAAACAGAAGAAAACTTCCTCATCTTTGATCTCATGTTAGATACCAACATAGAGGCATAACGAGACAGCTACTGAAATTTCATGGCGTACTATTTCATACTCATCCTACCCTGCTTCAGATTCACAAACTCCTTAGCTTCACCTTTCCTTAACTCCTAAGGAAAGAAATGATCAAGAAAAGTACATGAAAACTCATCCCCCTCAACCGGATCAGCATCATCACCTCTCAAATACTCCCATTCCTCATACCATTGATAAGCTACATCCTTCAACTGATAGGCAGCAAACTCTACATCTTCAAAAATAGTAGCATACATCACCCAAAAATCTTTTCCATATCATCTACAAACCCTTGAGGATCCTCCTCAACTTTAGAGCTTGTACAGGCTAGGGTATTCAACCTCTTAGACTTGCCACTCCGAGTGGCCTTAGAGAAAAAAGCAACAGACCAACATGATTAGACTGGTGGGACTGAGATACCACCAATTGAGTATGTACATGAATAGATTGGCAGAACTCCACATTAGAAACCTCATGCCGATGCATATTGGCATGAGTATCATCAGCCCATAAAGCTTGAAGAGGACTAATAAGGATCGGTGGAACTCTATGTGGGGCCCATAAAGATTGAGGAGGACTAATAAGGATCGGTGGAACTCTATGTGGGGTAGTACAATCAGGAGTGGGTACCCTAACCATATTTGAACTCCATAAACAGGATGAGTTACATCCATATTTTCCTCGGGTTGAACAGGTTCCAACAAAGTTTCTATGAGCATTAGATCTTCGAGGAGGCATGATCTGAAACAAGAGTAAGTTAGGAGTTATAAAATTTCCAAGACACTAGACTCTATAGCCTGAAATAGAACAAAAGAAAAGAAAATATTCCTAAATGACTTGTAGCCTCCCTCCTAAAAGTGTGGTGGACTACACGCCTATAAAAGGGACTCTACTCGACACGAATTTGTGGACACCAAAAGACCCTAAACCATGCTCTAAAACCAATCTTATCACAACCCAAATCAAGTGCTAGTCGTGATGGATATCTCAAGCCCACCGTGGGCCAGAGACCACCCCCTTAGCCTAACATCCAAAATACATTAAAGGAATACATCAGAAGCCAACCAAACACAATGAAAAGATCAATAGATAACTCAAACGGAAACTACGATTCAAAACAACAATCAACCCATAATTTTCCACAAAAGCCTATAAAAACCAAAATACCAAACGAGGCAGGGTCATGTCTCCAACCATGAAAAAAGAAAACAAACAATCTTTAGAATATGAAAAACACTTAATGAAATAGTAATGATTTTCAGATGATGGATGCTCACCACTTCATAGAACCTTAACTGATATCTTCTTCACTTACCACTACACAGGAGTATAGAAAAAAACTAGGAGCCTACATCATGAAATAATACAACATACAGGGAAGGTCAGTGGGATAAGCACTGGCATGTAACGCGGGGAAATTGATAAAATAATGTCATACCCAAATCAGTCAAAACAACATACATATATGCATGTATACATATATTAGATGTCGGGATATGGGAAAGGGTCATCAATATGAGATTTTAAAATATTAACCTGGACTGTGTAGCTCTATCCATCCAAAGGGCAGACACGGGCTATATGGGTTTAGCTCCCCTACAGAAAGGTCCCCAGCGTATGTTAGCTACATGAACCAAGGAAATTCGAAGGAGGGATGGAGATACCAAGGATCCATCCATCATAAAAATATAATATATAAACCAAGTACATGGTCATATAGACCCCCACACTGGAAAAAGTGGTTTCGAGTGTTAGCCCTCCCGGCATCTCCACCTAATTGGTGAGCTACACAACCTCTTTAATACCAAATAAAAATATTTACATATAATATCAACCTTTAACTCCAGGAGTCATTTATTAAGGCATTCACTACTTGGTATCGTCATACCAGTTATGCTTGCAAGCTAATTCAATTATGCTATTCTAATCCAATTGACCAATTTGACTCCCAAGTTTCATTTTAAAAACCAAAATCGTGGCGACCAAAGCCTTTCAAACTATTTTTATCCATTTGTCCATTAATGTAATGCAATCATTTCAAAAGTGGGTTAAACCATGCAAATTCCATATTTAAAACAAAAGTCATGAAGGTGGGTTGAGGTTAATGACATTACCAAGACAAAATCCATCAATTTGGGGAAACCTAAGTTCCCTATTCCAATTCCCATAAATCATCACCCATTCAGTCCAAAAACCATTTATTAAAGCATGAATGACATATTCAAAACATGGAAAAATAATTCCGATAATAAACAATCAAAAAGCCCTCAACCCAATTTGAAACCCAAAAATGGAATCATATAAATATCAAACCAATTCAAGACAAAATAAAGAATGCAAGTTTAGGGATGAGAAATGCTTGGAATACCAAAGAAATTGAATGAAAATCCGAAGTTGGAAGCTTGGGGGATGAATTCCTTATGAACCCTAGTTTTCTCTTACTTTGGGAGTTTAAGATGGAAAGAAGTGAGTTTGATTTGATATCTAATAATAAAATGGGTCCTTTATATGTTTTTAAGTCTGGGTAAAGTGTAAAGGTAGGAAAAGACCAAACAACCCCCAATTAAAATATGCAGTAAAACTGGACCCAGTCATTACAACTCAGGAAACGACTCCTGAGGTCTAACTACGAGTCATTACCTGTGAGTCATTACCTGGACTCGTAACCTAAGCATCAAAAATACCATCGTTCATTGTTATGACTACGAGTCACTCATCATGACCCGTTATCCATCATCATGAGTCGTGATGAAGACTCAAGATCTAACCAGAATATTTGGGCGACCTCACTATTTGGAAAATGAGTCCCTCCCTACAACTCATTATATGACATCATGGATCGCACCAAAGACTCGTTATTAAGAGACTACAAGTTGAGCTACTCATTGGTGAGACGACTTGTCTTACCTGACGACTCATATGAGTGACAACAACTCGTCACCTGAGTCTTTGTCACGGCAGTGTTGACAACACTCCAGAATTTTAGAGTAAAAAACCTGGGGTATTACAAAAATAAGGTATATAAATATACACTATGAGTATGTTTCCTACAGGTAGAAATGTCCCAAATGGTAGCTTCCACTGCCTCCACTAACAGTTTCAAATATAACACATAAGCAGGAAATAGGAACAAGAAAAGACAAAGACATGCATCAACTAAAATATAAAAACACAACACATAAGATGCACATATAAATAAAATACAATGAGTGTGATAATGATGATGATGTGATATAATCGAGGTTATCTTACAACCTCTATATATACCTACCGATCCTCAACACTGTCAAGTAAAACCCATGGGGGCATGTAACCCATATACTATCTCAATTCTCAATCCCAATCTTAATATCTACATCTTCTCTCCGACTCATTGGCTAAGGCAAATGGTTTTGTAAAAGCGTCTCATTTCTATCAAAAAATCATTGTTTCCATAATGGTACCAATATACCATAAATGTATATATGATATGAGGATGTAGTGCTCATAACCAAACCAGTATGAAAATCTCAAATGTCATCAATATACATGCACGTGAGCTCAACTGTCCACTCAATATGTCTACCATCCATGATTCAATATAAGCCATGTATCATTAGAGTGAAACATACGAGTAAGACATCATTAATATCATATTAACCTTAATTTAGTCATTTCTATCATGAAGAAAGCAATTAAATGTACACAAAAGGCCAACAATATTAGTAAAAACCCCAAATAGGCCATACATAGCAATTATTATCTTATATCACTAATAACAGCAAAAAAATCCCCCATACGAACACACAACGGTATTAACACTATTTAAATGATTATCACCCATAACCATAGCATGCTTTTATATAAATATTAACTACTCAGCCCAGTTTGTAGAAAGTTAAGCCATAACATATATCGTGGCGATGAAATTAAAGCCTAAAATCCTTCACACAAAGATGTTTCCCTCTAAAAAAATCTTGGATTCATCTAAAACATACAAATATAAAATCTACACATCAAAAAGAAGCCAACAATGCCCATATTGCCAATTATCAAATCGCGGTTAAAATGGACCCCCGAAATGGATTTTTGAAAACAAAGGGTAAGTTCAAAATTTTAGTTTATAAACATCTTATCCATGATTAAAGGAAGTCATAGCTGAAAAATCAGATGAAATGGGTTAAAATGAGGTTTAAATTGAAGAAAAAAACTATTTTAGACCTTCTGGGCCAAAACCCCTAAATTTTACCTTTGACATCACTATTAATAGGTTTTAGATAATAAGAATCAAAGTAAAATAACTAAAAGAGTGATTTGGATATTACCCAAGATCGAAAAGGGAAGAAATCATCAAAAATCCTCTCAACTTGAAGCTCAAAGTCCCAAAACTAGAAGAAAAGTCAAGAAAGGCATTTTTATACCTGACCCAGTGCTGCCGCTAAAGCGGTCCGGCCCATAAGGGGTTGACCCCTAAAGTGGCCAAACCTATGCTTTAGTAGTACCCGCTTGGTTTAGCAGGGGAGGCCACACCAGATATATTAGCACCAGCAACTTTGTTAAAAATACAAAGTTGTTGATCAATCCCTAGGGATTTATTCAGAATCTCATAAAGGCAAATGAAATATGATATTAGACTAATTTTGATATTTCAAACTCAATAGCAACATTAGATTTCTAAAAAGAGGTTGTTTTCAAAAAATTGACCCCCGAGACCAATTTCTCAATTTTTGGAACCAAAGTTCAAAATAAGATCTAAAAGTCATAAACTCATACCAACCATGCTACCAACCCAAAATTGACGTTCTAAATCTGTTGGCACGATTTGTTTTACCTTTCTATAGACAAAATAATAAATATTGATCAAAGTCAACTATAAGGCCTTTTTACCATCAAAAAATCAAAAACTCACCTAAATTATTTTAAATTGCATTGGGAATCGTGCCAATGATCTCTATACCTTAAAAACATCATATATCAAGCACAGGAAGGGGTAAAATGGTCAAAACTCATAAAAGGGAAAATTTCATAGAATTAAGTCCTTAAGATATCCACCACTACACAGTTCTTCCTCAAACTAAAGGCAAAGAAAATACCTAATGTGTCACGACCCGAACCAAGGCCTGGTCGTGACGGGTATCTCAAGTCCCACATGGACCGAAGATTACCCCCTTTATCAAACCTAACCAACACAACAACCTTAAGTGTCGGATAAAATTCGAACATATAGCATGATAGTGTAAAGATAAGACTAATATTATTTCATGAAACATCTAAATCAAGCACCAGTTACCGAACAACCGTTAGTCACTGAAATAATCTACCAAACAACACACCCAAGTCCACAGTAATCCAACAAAGCCTCTAAAAATCCAAAATCAACTAAATATCGGGACATGCCCCTGACAATAACCAAACTAGAGTCTAAACAAAGCCAAAGACATAGAATAAAAGACCATAAGATGAAGCCTTCCAAAGTATGAAAACTCACCACTTCAATGTCAACTTACGAACCACTCGAACACCTGATCACTGCACAAAAGAATAAAAAAATGTTCTGACGCTTGCATGGCGTGGGGATATAACATCCAAAGACGTTTAGCGGTTGGAGCACTAGCATCTAAATCAGGGATACAAAAATAAAATAATGCCATCATTCAAAACCAAACCAAGTAACCATATACAATCACATAAATATGTATATATATCGTGTCGGGATAGGGAACAAGGTTTATCATGAACTTTGGAAACCTTAACCTTGCTGTGTAGCATAATTGTAATATAAAAAGGTACCCATAGGCTATATGGGCCCAGCTCTCCCCTAGTTAGATGGACCCCAGTGCATGTAGCCGAACGAACCAGAAAATATCCATAACCATAGATGCCTATATGGGGACTCGGACCTCCCATAACAATCAAGGTTACTTAAGCACCAAAGTATACAATATGGTGGACTAGAACCTCCCATTTATATATTCATTAGGGGGACTTAAACCTCTCGGTCATATAAACACCCACACCGGCTAACACGGCTTCTAGTGTTAGTTCTTTGGACTCTACTTTCACGACCCGGCTACATATCCTACTTTAAAGCCCAAATTAAAACCATTCATTACACATACACAACCATTAGTCAAATTACTTACCAAAGGCATCCCGTTGGTATCGCCATACCAACCCCACTTGCAAATGTACAATATGCCATAACCATTATTAATCAACTTTAGGACTCGAACTAACTGTCTAAACAAAGACTCAATATAATTTAACATTTAGGCACTCGAACCCATTTAGCCAACTAAATCACCAAGGTTATAGTTCAATTCAATTTATGGCCAACAAGGCATTCATAAAACCATTACCAATCATCAACATTTATAGGACAAAGCCTTAGTTCAAAACACAATTTATATGTAATGAGATTCTTCTCATTGACATTTTCACAAACAGATTTAGGGCATACCATTAACAAACTATTATTCAAGCCAATAACCATCAAGTTTAGGATTAAACATGACCCATTCATTTAAACCAAAATTCCCATGCACCCATATGTTTAAAACCATTATCAAAATATGTATAATCATAATTTAAAACATGAGAAAGAAATACTTAATATTATGCATTCAAACCCTCAACCTTGGTTTTCAAAACCACCATCAATGATTCATGAAAATTTTTTAAAACACATAATTTTAGTGAACTAACAATGAAGGAAGAGTCACATTCCTGAGTTAAGAAGATTCGCGGAAAGACTTTGATCTTTAAGCTCTTAAATGACCACCTTACAGAAACCCTAGCCCAATCTTTCTTGGGAAGTTTTAGAGAGATTTTAGAGAGTGTTTCATCTTCTAAAGTATGTAATGAATGACTGAATAGTGTTATAAGATGTGGGATCTTAAGGGATTGGAGAGGGAACTGTTCAAAATACCGTCAACTTAGAAGTTGTAGAAAACACACAGATGGGTATGAGGTGGCCCTCTGACTCATTACCATATCATATGAGTGGTACCCTCAAGTTGTCACTAGGTCAAAAAGTGGGAAACCATATTTTGTCCAACATATAACTCCTATTCCCAACTCGTAACCATACCATATGACTAGTACTCCAAGTCGCATCCAAGGCAGAACATCAAATGCTAGTCACTAAATAATATACGATTGGACCCTACCTTTTTGTCACATCAACATATGACCCATATGGAGTCTTCTCCTACTAAATATAAAATTTGGCAAATAACACACTAAGCAATATACGACTAAGGTCTCTAGACTCGTCACCACATCATACGACTAGTATGGTGAGTAGTATGATGAACAGAAGGTTCAAAACTCAAGAAATTTGTAAGGGACAAAGTTTGGGGCATTTTAGTCTACCCTCCCCCCCACGATTATTCATCCCCAAATAATGGGATAAGGAAAAAAAAAGCACGATCAGACTCCACAGGGCTCTACTCTAACCTTTAACTAAGTTATAAAACAACTATGCAAGGAAATCAATCTTTCATTTATCTAAGTTAGAAAACAAAGATGTTATGAATAATACATACCTCAAGCACAAATTTCTGACATGGGAAAAAAATATAGATACTTGAACTTTATGTCCTCTTTTGCTTCCCAAGTAGCTTACTCAAACTTTTGGTTCCTCCATAGAACCTTTACTGGATCCACGTCCTTTGTTCGCAATCGACGAACTTTCCCATCCAAGATCCTTACAAGGACCTCCTCACCGGACAAAGAATCTAAAATACCAATGTTCTCCAAGGAACTACCAATGAAGGATAATCCCTACACTTCTGTAACATGGACACATGGAATATTGGATGAATGGAACTCATGCTAAAGGGAAAATCCAACTCATACGCAATGTCATAGACCCTTCTCAAAACCACATACAGTCTAACCTACCAGAACTAAGCTTCCTCTTCTTCCCAAGCCTTATTACTCCCTTCATAGGGGACACCTTCAAGAAAATCCAATCTCCAACCTCAAATTCTAAGTCCTTTCACCTTACATCCATATAGGACTTTTGGTGACTTTGGACGGTCTTAACCGTATCCCAAATTACCTTCACCTTTTCCATAGCTTGGTGAAACAAGTTTGATTCATACATTACTGCCCACCAACCTTGAACCACCCAATAGGATATCTACACCTCCTACCATATAATACCTCAAACAGATCCATACCAAGTCTATAGTGATAACTATTATTATAGGCAAATTCAACGAGGGGAAACTGGTTGAACTAAATACCACCAAAATCAATCAATAGGCTCACAGTATATCTTCCAAGATCTGAATAGTCTTTTCAATTTGCCCATCTAACTGTGGGTGAAAATTCGTACTAAGACTCACTTTAGTCCCCAAACCATGCTAAAATGAGTGCCAGAAATGCGATGAGAATTGTGTACCATGATCTAAAATAATTGAGATAGGTACACCATGCAGTTTTATAACTTACTAAAGGAATAACTTCGCATAGTATTAAGCAAAATAAGTAGTCCTCGCTAGAAAGAAGTGAGCTGACTTAGTCATCCTATCCACGATGACCTAAATAGAGTCACACTGATTCTATGACTGTAAAAGGTTGGTACTGAATTCCATATTAATTACCTCCCACTTCTACACTAGTTGTTCAATCTCTTAAAAGTAGCTTACCCGTCCTCATGTTCTTCACCTTAACTTGCTGGCATACTATACACTTAGCCTTAGAATTTTCTATATCCCATTTCATATTATTCGACTAATACATCTCCTTAAGTTTATGATACATCTTTGTTGAATCAGGATGAAATGTATATCGTAATTCATGGGACTCAATTAGAATTCGACCTCACAATCCATCCACGTCGAGAACATACAACCTCTCTTAGTACCTTAAGATATCATAACTACCGATATTGAAGGCCATCACCTTCTGCTTTCCCACATTATCCTTAATCTACATCAAAAGAGGATCTAACACTTGTTTCTCCTTTATTTCTAAACTAAGAGATAATTGTGCCACCTGTTGCACAAACATACCACCATTCTTAGAGTCTAAGATACAAACTCTAAGGTTAGCTAAATGGTCAATATCCTTCACCAATTATCGCTTATCCTTATCCACGTGTGACAAGCTCTCCATGGACAACCTGCTAAAAGCATCAGCAACCATATTAGCCTTACCTGGGTGGTAGTGAAGACTCATATCATTGTCCTTAAGCATCTTAATCCACCTCTTTTTCTTGAGATTAAGCTCTTTCTAAGTAAACACATATTGTAGGCTCTTATGATAAAAAAAAAAAAAGATATCAACATGCACTCCATAGAGATTGTGATGTCAAATAGGCAATGCAAATACCACAGCTAATAACTCCAAGTCATGAGTCGGGCAGTTCTTCTCATGAACCTTTAACTGTCTAGAGGCATAAGCAACTACCTTGCCATATTACATCAACATACAACCCAAACCAACTCGAGACGCATCACGATAGATGACAAAACCCCCGGTACCCTCAGTTAGAGTAAAAACTAAAGCTAAAGTCAACTTATCTTTTAGTTTCTCAAAAATACCCTCACAAGCTTCATACCATAACAACCTCACATTTTTTTGAGTCAACCTGGTTATTGGAGCGCAATAGAAGAAAAGATTTTTCACAAACCTTCTATAATAACCCGCTAAACCCAAGAAGCTTTGAATATCTGTTGGATTCATGGGTCTAGGCCATATTTTGACCACCGCAACATTCTGAGGATCCACCATGATCACCTTACTAGACACAATATGACCCAAATAAGTTACATTATTCAACTAGAACTCATATTTTGAGAACTTAGCATATAACTACTAATCTATCAAGGTCTACAACATAAGGTAGAGGTGATCAGAATGACCCACCTTATTCTTAGAGTACACAAGAATATCATCAATGAATACAATAATGAATAAATCTAGAAACTGATGAAAGACACTATTCATCAAATCTATGAATGCCGTAGGGGCATTGGTCAATCTAGACGACATCACTAAGAACTCAAAATTCTCATACCAGGTACGAAAAGTTATCTTAGGAATATTACCTCTATAATCTTTAACTGATGATACTCGGACTAAAGATCTATCTTAGAGAAAAATTTTGCACCCTAAAGTTGATCAAAGAGACCATCAATCCTCAAAAGAGGGTGCTTACTCTTTTCTGTCACCTTATTTAATTGTTGGTAATCAATACACATCCAAAGAAAACCATACTTCTTATGCACAAACAACACTGGTGTACCTCATGGGGACATATTAGGATAGATGAAACCCTTGTTTAAATGATCTTTAAATTGCTCTTTGAGTTCTTTCAACTCAGCTGGAGCTATTCTATATGGGAGAATAGAAATAGGATGAGTGACCAGAACAAGATCAATCCCAAAATCAATTTCCCTGTCAGGAGTTACAACATGAAGGTTATTAGGGAAAACCTCAAAAAACTCATTCACCACATGAGCAGAATACAAAAATGACCCTCCAAGTTAGAATCTTCAACCTGGACCAGATAATAGAGTCACCCATTAGAAATTAATCTCCGAGCTCTAAGATACAATATGAGCTTTCCCGCAGTGGCTAGGTAACCACCCTCCCATTTAATAATTAGATCATTAGGGAATTTAAACATGACTGTACTGGTCTGATAGTCTAAAAAAGCATAGCACAAGTGCAATCAGTTTATCCCCAAAATAATATCAAAGTTAACCATGTCTAACTCTATCAAGTCTACCATAATTTCCCTACTACCAATAGATATCACACACACCCTATAGACTCTTCGGACAACCATAGAGTCTCCTACTGGGGTAGAAATAGAAAAAGGGTCTGACAGACACTCAGGACCAAAACTAAAATCCACAACCATAAATAGGGTCACATAAGAGAGAGTGGAACCCAAATCAAGTAAATAGTACACATCATAGGAAAAGAGTTTTAACATACCAGTAATAATATATGGAAATACCTTGGAATCCTAACAAGTAGTAAGTGTATACAAATGATTTCAGCCAGGCCAGTACCAAAAATAGAAGAAGAAATAGCACTCTTTGGTATAAGAGCTGATGAGGTAGCAATAGGGATCTTGTTAGCCCTAGAAGCAACTCTAGAGGGACAATATCGTTGTACATGCCCAATCTAACCACAACTAAAACATTGGTTCCTTCCTTTCTCATATTGACCATGTTAGAACTAACCACAAAATTTGCAAGAAAGGTAAGATAGTGCGGACTAGGCCCTACTGGCCTGAGATTGGGCACCTTGTGCCTTAGAAGCATTACTATCCTAGAAACATTGTTCACCTGATGGCTTTGGCTAGGGAGAACTAGCTGTCGAATAAGAGTTAGGACTCTCCTAGCTCTTCCTTTTAGACCACTTCCCACTCTACTATTGGTTTTCACCCTATTCTAAATATTAGAATTTCTTACTCTACCTCTCACTAATCTCAATTTGCTTCTTTTTCTCCTCTTTGACCTGCTGCATATACAAAACCAAGATAGAGATGTCCATGTCCTTGTTCAACAAGGCAGCCTTACTCTTAGGAATCAACTCACGAGATAATCCTAAAGCAAACTTTCTTATTAGGGCCCTCATATTAGATACTAATTCAGAAGCATATCGGGATAATTGATGGAATTTCCAAGCATAATACTTGACTAAAATTCTTCCCTACTTTAAGTTAACAAATTTCTCTGCTTTTGCCTTTCTCAACTTCTCAGGAAATAAGTGATCCAAAAATATACTAGAGAAATCATCCCATAAGTCAGAACCAACATCTTTACCTCTCTACTATTTCTACTCTTTGTACTACTGGTGTGCCATATCTTTCAATTGATAGGAAGAAAAATCTACACCCTCAACCTCTGAAGCATGTATAACCTGAAAGATCTTCTCTATCTCATTAATGAAACTTTAAGAATCCTCCTCAATCTTTGTACCAGTAAACATCTGAGGATGCAACCTTATAAATTTGCCAACTTTTATGGACTTAGATGAACCCATAACAATAGCAGCAGAATCTAATTATTATGACTGAGATGCCACCAACTGAGTGAATAGGTTAATAGAGCAATAAAACTCAGCATTAGTAGTCTCCACTTGAGGCAACTGAGTATAAGTGTCACCCTCAGGAGTAGGATCAGTGGGGATATATGGGACCCCATGAGGATAATCAGATACAGTGACCCTTGACCAGGTTTGGACCAGAAAAGTTGGATGAGCTCCATTCACATTGTCCTCAGATGGGACAAAAGAGTTCACATGGACATTAGATCATCTTTAAGGTATGATTTGAATGAAATTCAATAAAAATTAGAAGGATCCAAGACCTTAGAATTTATAGCAAACATTCTTAAATGTCTCATAGTATTTCTCTTATAAGTGTGGCATGCTACACACACATAAAAGAGACTCTACTTGACATAGCTTTGTGGACACCTAATTAACCATGAACCTAGGCTTTGATAACAACTTTTTAATGACATGAACTAGGTCTTAGTTGTGATGGGTATCTCAAGTCCCACATGGACTCGATATCATCCTGTTCATCTAAGCTAATCAATACAACAACCTTAAGTATCAAATAAATTCCTAACATAAAACAAGATAGTGTAAAAATAAGACTAATATTATTTCATGAAATATCTATATCAACCACCAGTTACCGAACAACCATCCGTTATCAAAATAATCTACCAAA
Source organism: Capsicum annuum (assembly GCF_002878395.1). Classification (NCBI taxonomy): domain Eukaryota; kingdom Viridiplantae; phylum Streptophyta; class Magnoliopsida; order Solanales; family Solanaceae; genus Capsicum; species Capsicum annuum. The sequence continues at coordinate 162,387,943 of NC_061114.1, read as the reverse complement.
TAATACACCTAAGTCCACAGTAATTCAACAAAGCCTCTACAAATCTAAAGTCAACAAAATTTAGTGGCATGCCCCCAATAATAGACAAAATAGAGTCTAAATAAAGTCTAATACATAGAATAAAAAACCATGAGATAAAGCCTTCTAAAGTATGTGACCTTAGCACTTTAATGTCAACTCACAAACCACCCCACTGAATAACTATGCAGGAAACTTAAAAGATGTTTTGATGACTGGATTATGGGGATATAGTGTCTAGAGATGGTTAACAATTAAAGCACTAGCATGTAACTCAGGGATAGATAAATGAAATGAGGCCATCATTCAAAACCAAACCAAGTAACCATATGCAATCACATAAATACATATATATATATATATATAATATGGAGGTAGGGAACAAGGTTTAGTATGAACTTTAAAAACCTTAACCTGCATTGTGTAGCATGACCACTATATAATAAGGCACCCTCGGGCTATATGGGCCCAATTTTCCCCTAATTGGAAGGACCCTAGTGCGTGTAGCTGCATGAACTAGAGAATATCCATAACTGTATATGCCTATATGGGAGACTCAAACTTCTCAGCATAATCAAGGTGACTTAAGTACCAAAGTATATAATATGGGGGACTCAAATCTCTCATTCATTTATTTATTTGTGGAACTCAAACCTCTTAATCATATTGACACCCGTACCGACTAGTATGATTTCCAATGTTAGTCCTTCGAACTCTACTTTCATAGCTCGGCTACACATCCCTATTTAAATACCAAATTAAAACCATTCATTACACATACACAATCATTAGTCCAATTACTTACCAAAGGCATCCTGTTGGTTTCGTCATACCAACCCCACTTGCAAGTATACAACATGACATAACCATTATTAATCAACTTTAAGACTCAAACCCATTGTCTAAATAAAGACATCAATTCAATTCAACATTTAGGTATTCGAACCCATTTAACCAATTAAACTACCAAAGTTATAGTTCAATTCAATTTATGGCCAACAAGGCCTTTATAAAACCATTTATTAATCATCAACATTTATAGGACAAAGCCTTACTTCAAAAACATAATTCATATGTAAAAGGATTCTTTTCTTTGATATTTTCATAAATAGGTTAAAGTCATACCATTAGAAAACCATTATTCAAGCCAAAAACCATCAAGTCTAGGGTTAAACATAACCCATTCATTCAATCCACAATTCCCATGCACCCAAATATGGAAAACCATTATCAAAATATGAATAATTATAATTTAAAACATGAGAAAGCAATATTCAACATTATGCATTTAAACCCTCAACCTTGGTTTTCAAAACCACCATCAATGATTTATGAACAATGTTTAAAACATATGATTTTAGTGAACTAACAATAAAGGAAGAGTCACATGTCTGAGTTAAGAAGATTCAATGATACTTTGATCTTTAAACTCTTAGATGACCACTTTGAAGAAACCCTAGCCCAATCTTTCTTGAGAAGTTTTAGAGAGATTTTAGAGAGTGTTTAATATTCTAATATGTATAATAAATGACCAAATAGTGTTATAAGATGTGGGATCATAAGGGATTAGGGTGATAAATGCCCAAAATACCCTCAGCTTAAAAGTTGTAAAAAAACACACATATGGGTACAAGTCGGCCCTTCAACTTGTAACCACATCATACAAGTGGTACCCTCAAGTCATTACTAGGTAAGAAAGTTGGACACTAAATTCTTTCCACCATAAAAATCCCTTGCCTAACTCATAACCATCCCATACAACTAGTACCCTCAAGTCGTATCCAAGGTAGAACATCAAGGGCTAGACACTGAATAATATACGATTGGCTTCTCATCGCATAAACAAAGAACTCGTATAGAGTCTTCTCAAACCAAGGATAGAACTTAGCCAACAACATACTGACCAACATACACTAGGGGCCCTAGACCCATCACCACATCATGCGACTATTATGGTGAGTCGTATAATGAATGAAAGGTTCAAAACTCAAGAAATTTG